>NC_050086.2:10181353-10319207 GCF_009764565.3 Dermochelys coriacea | reverse complement strand
ACAGAAAACAAAATGGCATTGTAGATCATCAGAGAAGATAGTCAGCCTTCAGCATTTTGCAGTGCCCTTACTGTGAAGGTAGGTTTGAGCACCTCATCCCTGTTATTCCCTTTTTGTACCACAGAGACAACACATCCACCATCCAGGCAAAACCTTGCATTTGCACACAATGCAAGTGGGTAATTGTGTATACCAACGAAGTAGTCGGGTATGCAATTACCCTGACTCTCTATATGTATGTATTCAGGGTTGGCCTACACAACAGCTGTGTTCATTTCTGCAAATGTTGGGATGGCTGGAAGTTTGGCTGTAGATGGAGAAGACCTGTATTCTGCTATCTTGTTGACAGGATTCTTAACATAGGTTAGTGCTTCAAAAGACCTAGATCTCAGAGCATCTGCACCCACCTGGCTGAGATTGAAGGTCATTATGCTGTTGTCATCATAGAGCAGGATGTTTATGGTATCCAAGGCCCATGTACTTTCAGCCAGCAGCCCAGACTTCAGAGACATCATCACTCTCCATGCTTCAGGAGTTCCTGTAATACAAACATATGATACCTCCAGTTCCTGGCGCTGAGAAACAAAAAAAGGGACTGACACTCAATATTGCTTTCTGATTCCATGGACAGCAGAGCCCATTCCACGGGATTTACTGACCACGGTGCAAACAAACTAAATATGCAGTGGCAGAGCAGGGGGTGGATTCAGACAAAGCCACCTGAGACCCATTTCCCTTGGTGGCTCCCCTTCCCAACACCCTGCCCCCAAAAGCAGTGATGGTCCTGACAGACATCCCCAACAGCTACAGCGGAGCGGGAGCTTAGTCTTACCAATATCTTTCGTGGTCAGCCGTCTCCTTTGCTTCAACACGGGCTGCGTAGCTTCCACGGATCCAGGTGGGAAGGTGATGTCCCGTCGCGTCATGGGAGGTTGTACGGCTGCTGAGGCTATATGCGAGGCAGGGACGGGAGGCCCTGCTTTCTGCATTTTCATCCCCGAGTGCAGGAATGGAGATTTGCTGGGTGAGGTACGGTTCTCCAGAGGTCTGGGCAGAGGTGCTGGGCTGGATACCTGAGGAATGTGATTCTGCATGCTAGGAGGGGTCTGGTAGTTAGGCTGTGGGGGCCTTGTCATTGGGGGTACCGGGGCAGAAGGACCATAAGGAGGCTGACGGTTCCCATGCGAGGGCCATGGCCCCTCATGATTTACCCTCTGATCTGCATGTAGAATTTCATCTGTTCGATTCACTCCATGATAAGCAGGCCCCTGGGCTGCAGAGCCTGAACTCTGCCGATTTGGATAGCTGTACCCTATTTCATTGCGCCCTTGCCACAAGCTGCCCTGCTGCAAGCCCTCTGGAGTAGATTGTATGGGACCACCCATCATCTGTGGTGGTATATTCTGCTGGGCAGTCGAGCCTGGGGGAGCCGAGACCCTGTCTCTGCCAAATTGGAACGGGAACTGGTTCTGCGGCCCTCCAGCAGGTCGGCGGTCAGTGGCAGGGTATGTACTCCCATACTGGTTCTCCACAGCAGGACATGTATAAGGCTGTGCAGTTTGCTGCTGGCTCGGTTGTTGGGTCTGTGCTGTAGGCAGCTGCTGCTGTGCCTGCCCCTGCCCGGTGCTGTACGATACGTTGTACATCTCCCCTTCGTGTCTCTTGGCAGGTGGGCCATAAGTGCCATCCATCGGTCGCTTGTAATTCTACAAGGAAGATGCACAAAGCAGTTGGTAATGAGACTATTTATAAAACGCTAAAGGCAATGTGAATTCTGGGGCAGAGCTACACAGACCAAGTGGGACTGCATCCCCAAAAATCATACGAATGCTACTGTCTAACCTCACTGAAGGGAGCTTTTCTAAATGGTCAATAAGACCAACCTTCCCACATGAGGCCTGAAGAGACAGCAACCTCCGAAGTTTACGAGCCAAGACTGATTCTTCCAGGCATTTTGAGTTTTCCTAGTTGCTTCCATAAGGGCAGCTTTCAGGGCAAGCTAACAGTGAGTGGGAAAGACTTGCCTATAAAAAGAGCTCAGCCTCAGTCTTTAGTACAGTAACCCCACAGTACAATTTGTGTGTGGATTCCTGTTCGGTCAGTCTCAGCAGCTTCAGCAGACCCTGTTCCAGTTCTTCCATAAATTGGACAGCAGAATAGAAGGTTCCACTGAAATCTTAGATAGGGTGTGAATCAAAAGCTACAGTTTGTACTTCTAATTGTTCCTTTTGTCATAGATCTCAAAGCATCTTACAGAAGTGAGGATGACCCCCTTTTTTACATATGGAAGGTCAGTCGGGCCATGACAGAACTAGGATTACAACCCAGATCTCAACACCCAGTCCTGTGCCCTAACTACTGTGCTGTCTATCTAGGCTTCAATGTGATGCTCTAGAGCTCCAGGAAGACACTTGAGAACCAAAGTAACTGAAACCCTTGGCTCAGCGCCCTATGGCTCTGGTTGCAAAGCCAAACAAACTGCAAAGTAGTTGGAATTATTCTTAGCACAGCTCTGAAAGTGCCCTCTACTATATGTTCACAAGCCAGACAGGATCTATCCCAAAATTGCAAGAAAAACAAGGGATTGGTGGAGGCATTGCCATGAATGGCAAATTAAATTTCCTCTCTTTGTTTTTATGGATGTTACGCTAAACTCTTCTCTGAAAAAAGTGCCCCATATAACACTCAAGGGAGGGATATAACCCCCAAATCTTCAGCAATGGGCTCAGGAAGTGAAAAATATCCAAGAAAATTCTGGGTTGCGTGGAAAGATCCAAGTCAGAGGCAGTTACCTAGACCTATTAAGGGATGATCACCAGGCCGTACATGAAATACTAGACAAGCCTGCTGACTGGATACCAAAGGCTGTTAGAGATACTGTGGGGATCAGACAGGTACGTTCCAGGGAGCACAGAATCCCAAGTGAAGCTTTCTGGGCTCCTGGAATCTGAACTAGTAACTGTACTAGCTATGTATTGAAGAGCCCCCACTTTACAGAACACAGCTAATAGGACGAAATGTTGTACACACTGCACAAAACCACAACATGTATTACAGCAAAGTTACATTAAAACCTGTTTAACTACTTGGAAACTGGCAGTAACAGAGAAAAGTTTTGCATGATGTTTGGGCGTGTACATTCTATAGAACTCTCGAACATTAAATAGAAAATCAGTACAGCAGACAGCTACCCCAGAAAACAATTTGCTTTTGACAACTTTCCACAGGTAAATCATCCCATGCTTCTCTGAAGCGAACTGGAGACGTTTGGGAAGCTCACCTGCTGTTGATATATGGTGGTTTGCTGACTGGGAAAGGGGCTGCCAGAGGATGTGCCTTGAGTGGAGAACTGATTGCCATAGGAATCATGTCTGCAGAGAGAGATTGAACAGGTGCATTACCTTCTGCCCAGGTGCACACTCAGCAATAAGGGTTTCTGAACTCCCTGTCTGTAGTGGGAGGCAGCCAGTTCTATTAACTGGCAAACGCTGCTTGCTTGGCACCAGCCTGCACCTACCGTTGCTGCTGCTGTTGTTGCTGTGGATAGCGGCTGGGAGAGTACATCCCTGAGTCAGGGGTGGAAGGCATAATGCTGGCCTGGGGAGTTCCAGTTCCTAAGCTTCCCTCGGGTCCCATTCCTGGTTCCGTCCTGCACAAACACATACGCTTGTCAAGGTTGCTCCTTTGTTCCTCTAGAGGAAAGAGGCTACCAGGGAAGTCACTGTTGTGACTAAGGGATACACTATTACACTTAGAGTCCAGCAAGCCCTTACCTCACTCTGTCGTAAGGACCTCCATAGGGATAATGTTGCCGTTGTCCCAGGGCCATATTACCCATCCCGGGACCTGCAGCACGATTATACGGGTCACCCATCCCAGTGTTGGGGCCCTGCCCTGAGGACATGAAGGGGTCACTTCCTGGAGCTGGGAGAGGAAAAGAAAGGATCAGCACAGAAAGTTCACCTCGGAATTGGAAAGAACATTCTCCCCTTTTGCAGGAGATGGATGGCTCTGGCCCAGGGGCTGCATATATCCTGAAGGCACCTTTCAGAGGTTAGACAGTTCAATGGGTTAAGTGCTTCTGTATAAAAGAGCTCAATCACCTTTCCTCATACTGCTATAAGGATCCTTATTTGGCTCGTAGGACATGCGTCCCATCAGGTCGGAGGTATTCATGCTGGGCTGGTACCCGGGATTTGGAGTCATGGAGTTCCGCTTCTGGAACGTGGGGTCACTGCCATCTGCAAAGGCATCTTGAAGACCTACTGAGTTACTCCTGATACAATACAAGAACACACTCTTTAGAGTAAAGTCCTGTGCCACTCTTTGCCCCCCACCCCAGATCACCCATCTTGTAGGTGAGGTGGGGGTATCATATCCCTCTTCCTGACAGACCCACCAAAAAAAGAGGAAAAAAAATCCTTGTTTCCCTTCTGAAAGGGAAACCCCTAGGAGAGACTAACAATGATTACACAGATGATGGGATATAGTTGCCAATTCCACAGCTTCACCTACCAGTTATTACAAAATGAGCGCGACTCGTGCAACTGACCAAAACGCTCACCTCGGCCCCAACTCAACCGCTAGCAAACATTAGCAATCCTGCCAACAACAATGCTCTTTGCTCACAGCAGACAGAATGTGGCATGCAATACCTGATGCCTGGCAAAGGGGGCATCTGACTGTGTGGTGTAGACGCTGGCGTTGGTGGTTTCAAATCTCCTCCCTCTGCCATAGAGCTGCTGGTGGATTGAGGTGTCTGAGGACCCTGCATGGAGCCTGAACCCGCTGCAAGCAGAGAAAGCCAGCATGAGTAGATCTGCACCAGACAGAAGAGGTTATCCAGAAACACTCCAGAATCTCAGCAAATCCAAAAATCAAGAGACACCCTGAAGAAGTGGTATGGCCATTCTCAAAACATGGACTGGTAAAACCTCTCTCTAACCCTCCCTCTAAAACAGAACCCGTTTGAAAGATAAAGGAAAGCAATAGTGAATACAGCAGTACAAGGACGTATCAGCTATCCAGACTTCCCAACAAATCCATACACGACACATTGAGCTGTGAGAATGCTTAAGGCTCTCATAATTCTCTGTCAGAAAGAATGTGTCTTATGCTTTCTATCCAATTGTCCCACCCTCACCCCTTTAAAACACCTCCTACCATACTGGACAAGCTTCCCAGATTATCTGGTGTCAGAGGAAGATGCTTAGTTGTGTACCAGGCTGCACAGAATTAAAACGTTTCTCCAGCAAGTGTGACAACCCCAACATCAAAGTTAGCAGCCTGGCATCTTCATGTTCACACCATACTCAAGGCAAAGGTAGTGAGTTTGACGTCTCATAAGGCTCACATCCTTTATGAGATGGAAACTCCATTGCCTTCAGTGGAAGCAACTCTGATTTTGTACTGCAAGGCTCCCTTCTCTGACATGCCCTTTCCGGTGGGGATTCATTCAGGAGAACCCTAGAAGCACTCCTAAGCCATCTTGGGATAGACACTTCGGAACAGGGACCAGAGAAGGAAAAGCACTTTCAATGAACGACAAAGACCTTGTTTAGCAAAGAAGTGGAGGATCAATTGAGACAAAGCAGCTACGGAAAACCCTCGCTTGAAAATCCTAGGCCACCACGTGGAACCAAGCACAGTAAGCTCAGGGAGTTCCACTATTCCAGTGGAACTACTGCTACGCTCCTTGCAGCTGGCAAGAGCTGAACTCTTAATTAATGTTTCCATTAGTTACCATTCCCGGCACCCGATATCCCTCAGCTTCAGCCTTGCTGGTTGATGAGTCATTTCAACTATTCATTAAAATCCTCTAAGGTCACATACAGGTCATGTTTGTTTATGCCCCACCTTCCTGGCACCCTGTCCCTCCCTCCCTCCCCCCTTCCTCCCTCTCAGTCTGGGGACTTCTCCACAGAAGGAAGGGCAGTCAAGCTCAGCAGGGAGCTTCATTCATAACCTCCCCCACGCCCTTCTTCACTATTCATTAGCATTTCAGCTCCACTCCCGCCCCCCCGGAATTCAGCGCTGGGCTCCACTGCATTAGAACGCACCCACATCAACAGGAAGAGGCTGTTTGTAAAATAGTGAGTGGGAGAGACAGCAGGGGATGGGGACAAACAGTTGGAGACAAGCCAATTCCATCCCCTGGGAATAAAACCTAACAGCCCGCTGGAGGCACCTCTCAGGGGACACCCAGCCAGTCAGTCACACTCAGGAACCCAAGGCGGCTTTGCGGGGGAGAGGGGGAGAAAGAGGAGGAAGCCCAGAAGGCTATATCCAGGCTCCTGGGCACACAAGTCACGCAGCTTTTTGGGGGGGGGGGGGAAGGGGGGCACAAACTGCACATTAAACAGTTTTACAGTGAGGATTGCCTGAGCAAGGCAAACATTTCATTAGACACTCTCCAGTAGCCCTACCCCATCACACACACCGAGGAAGTCCCTATGTATTCCACAGCTACAAAACATATCCCTTAATGCAGAATTGTATATTAAAATCTAAGCCTCCATTAGGATGAAAATAAGTGGAAAGCAATCTTCACAGCCAGAAGGGCCAGCAATCAAAAGGCAAACCCAATAGTCTGCAAACAGCCTGAAGCAACAGCTCTGAGTGATATGAGCTGCCTCCATTCATCTTCAAGGGGTGTTAACTTGGTATGCCAGCGATTGCAGCTTAAATGCATTCAGCGGTGGACATGCAGGGCATAGCTTTGGAAACCAGAACTCAAACCTTTCTACTCCCCCACCAAAAGTTACTCACCTCTTCCTTGTTTGCAAGAGAGGAACAGAAGCATCCCCACAGTGCTAGAAGCCACCAGCTACCTCCTGGGTTCTAATTATCAAACTGCTGTCAGCTGCCAAACCTAACTCAGGCCTCCTGGATACCAAATGCCCCACTGCCCTCTACTCAGCTGCCAAAAAGAAATTTTCTGAGAGAGAGAGTTGCCTATATGCACTCACATTTGTGGGATGCTCCCTCTGTCCGGGTTTCAGGAACCTGGTGGGACAGCATGAGCACTCACCTGAGGCTCTGAGATTTGGAGCCAAGGTTGTTAGAGGCAACCATGTGGGCGGGCGAATACACTAAGAATGGTCCTCCTAAAGCAAGCCTCAGATCTACAGGCCAAGTCAATAGAGCAGTGCTGCATAAACGTACAAAGAATTCAAGGCAGTAGGCCTGCAGATTTCCATCACTAAAGCAAGCCACCAATGCCACCATATCCCTAGAAGGCCAAGTCTTGAGAATCACGCTAGCTAAAGAAAAAGAAAAAGCTATGCACCATCTAATTGGCACTGACAGGTACTAAGTGGAAATGCCACCCCTTCTACATTAATCTCCAAATGCCACAACTAAGTAACTTCCTAGATCAGTGGTTTTCAAACTTTGTTTCTGGTGACTCAGTTGAAGAAAACTGTTGATGCCAGTGACCCAACGAAGCTGGGGATGAAGGGTTGGGAGGGGCTGAGTGCTGGGGTGAGGGCTGCAGGGTGGGGCCAGGAATGAGGGGTTCAGAGTGTAGGAGGGGGCTCAGGGCTGGGGCAAGCGGTTGGGGTGCGGGAGGTCAGGGCTCAGGAAGGGGTTCTGGGGGCTCAGGGCTGTGGCAGGGGATTGGGGCACAGACTTACCTCCAGCAGTGCAATGGGGGTGCTAAGGCAGGCTTCCTGCCTGTCCTGGCACCATGGGCCATGCTGCACCCCAGAAGTGGCCAGCAGCAGGTCTGGCTCCTAGGCTGGGGCATGCAAGCGGCTCTGCGCGACTCTTGCCTGGAGGTACTCTCCCCACCTCCACCCCCCATTCCCATTGGCTGGTTCCCAGCCAGTGGGATTGTAGAGCCGGTGCTCAGGGTGGAGGTAGCGCACAGAGCCCCATAGCCTCCCTGCCTAGAAGCAGGACTCATTGCTGGCCGTTTCTGGGGTGCAGTGCAGTGTTGGAAAAGGTAGGCACTAGCCAGCCTTAGCTAGGCAGCACTGCTGACTGAGCTGACCAGAGCAAGGCGACCCAGCGCTTTACATGTCGTGACCCCAGTAGTGGGTCATGACCCACAGTTTGGAAAAAACACTGTCTTAGATGCCTTAGTCCTAACCAAATAAATGCAGAACCCTCTTAACACCTTGTTTATGTAGTCTAATTTCCCTGTTGGAAAGAATGAGGTTTTGTGAAGAAAGCTGAAGAGATCAGCGGTCTGGTTTAAAGTTTAACTCGGACGCTGCTTTAGGCAAAATTTTTGCCTAATGACAAAATAGTTTCATCCTGTGGAATACAGTGAAGTTAATCCCACACTGGAACAGGTTTCCTGAATGGTGGAAAGACATTACTCAGTCCTCTGAAGAAACTTTTGATTGTGGCTGAATGCTTCACAGTTGTCTATGGGAGAGTGGTATTCTGAGATGGCAAACAAGTGCATTTTGTTCAAGGACACAGCAATGCTGATGCTTCAGATACAGTAAGAAGTCAATAAAAGATTATATGAACGCAGAGCATGATGATGAACCGCCATCCACTGCTGGGAGAGGGAAAACCTTTATCCACTTCTGAGAGTAGTATTTCAATATGGAAGGCTTCTTGCTCTGCAAAGAGATACTTCGTAGCCTTGCAAAATTTGCTAGATGAGAAGAAATCCATGTCCTGTGACCCAAGCAGCAAGGTGAAGAGACTGATTTGGGATGCAAGACAAGATTAATTTTCTTAGGTTACATGGCCCAACAGTATAGGTAGCTGGTATGGAGACTCTTGGAGACCTATATAGCAATACTGCCTGTTCCAAAAAACTGGACTGATCAAGCTAAACCAGGCCCTGATCAACTGTCTCTCACCACCAGTGGTATTAAGGGGATTGGTGGAAACGCACATAGTGGATCCTTGCTCCAATTCATTTGGAAGAATATTGGTCACCGGATTTTCTGTTCGTCCCTGCTCTGGAACAACAACAACAACAACAAGGATGCTGCACTGCTGCATCTATCTGAGGAGGTATGTTTTTCTGCCCAGAAAGTAAATCTTTCTGGTTTTGTCAGAAGGGGAGGCACCACCAAACCTGGAGCTCTTAAGGCTTCCCATTGGCTGCAGAGACAGCCAAAAGAGTCAGGCGTGGGAAAGATGCTGAAATCCCTGCTGTAGAACCAGGTACAAGCGACCTCCCTTTGTGGTGATGAAGGGTACAGATCCTGGGGTCAGCCAGCTGCCTGCAGCAGGTATCATTAAGCCTTAAATCAACAGATAAGTTCTCCTTGTTCTCAAGTATAGTATATATCAAAACAGGGAGCATTTTCTTCCTGAACTTGGACAGTTTTCAACCTCTAAAGATAATTATTCAAACCTGCAACTCTTGAAATTATCTGTAGTCATCCGGGGTAATGGGGGCAGACATGACAGTATTCAGGCAAGCAGAAGTATTGACATTAAATGCGACTTCATCCCTATCCAGTAGGCATGTTACACTGTGGATATGAGCCAAAGGTGGAGAGAGAGAGATGAGAGGCAAAGAAGGTCATGGTGATTGCCCTTGGCCCTTTTGGGAAAGGTCAAAGCAGCAGGCTTCTCAACTGGCCACCAATAAACTGAGGGAGGTAGCTGCACCACTCATGGGTTAAAGCATGGTGAGGATGGGAGAAAGCAGCAGCATCTGCAGACAAATATGCCAGGGAATCTGAGAAACCTTTGAGAGAAAGGTCCTAGTGGTGCCTGAAGGAGAATCTCAAGCCCAGATGCTTCCTTTTGCCAGGACTGACGAGATTTACACAACTGGAATACTCTCAAAGTAGGACTCCGTTTCACTGTCCTGGAAGATGCTTATCTCAGAACCAAAGGCTCTTTTTCCCCACATTAACCAGAAAATGCACCTGAAGATCTGGTTTGAAGGGGTTAAATCAGAGGTGGGCAAACTATGGTTCGTGGGCCAATCGTCCTGCCCAGCCTTTGAGCTCCTGGCCGGGGAGGCTAGCCCCTGCCCTCTCCCCTGCTGCCCCCCCTCCCATGCAGCCTCAGCTAGCCATGCCGCCAGCGCTCTGGGCAGCGGGGCTGCAAGATCCTGCCGTGCAGCATGGCTGGCTCCAGCTGGGCAGTGCAGCTGCCAGTCCTAGTGCTCCGAGCGGCATGGTAAGGGGACGGGGAGCAGGCTGGATAAGGGGCAGAGGATCCTGGGGGCAGTCAGGGGAACAGGGGGTGGTTGGATAGGCGTGGGAGTCCCAGGGGGCCGGTCAGAGAGCATGGATGTGGATAGGGGTCGGGGCAGTCAGCAGCGGAGGGGTGGGGGTGGGGAGGGAAGGTTGGAAGTGGGAGGGGGCGGAGGCCAGGCTGTTTGGGGAGGCACAGCCTTTGGAACATACACAGTTTTGGAACCCTGATGTGGTCCTCAGGTCAAAAAGTTTGCCCACCCTGGGTTAAATCATTAGGAGGACCTGGAACCAGCTGGATATACGTGGTCTTTTGCAATAGGAGCTTAAAGGCTTGGCATGTTCAAGACAACCATCCAGGGAATGACCTTCTCCAATACAAATAGGTTAGAAGGTTTCATGCTCTGGGAAGACAAAGGGGCAGAAAATGCACTGCTTAAACGCTGACTTTTCTCCTGTTCTGTACAGTCAGGATCAGCCATGATGCCCAGGAACCAAGGAACAAACTGGAGATTCTCCAGGAAAACTACACAGCAGAGACTATTTAATTAACTGTTCTAAAGCTCACCTAAATGGTTTATAACCAAAACCATCTCAACATGTACCAGTAAATTTGTGTTTTAAAACAACAACAAAAAAGGCTTTGGGCACAGAGTCCTATACCTGCAGCTAGCCCTAGGAAAGTAACTGACTGATGCGGTATCTGACAACACATCCCCATAAAGCAAGCTTTAAGTATTCAGTGCCGTCGAAGGGTGCTTTTGTGATCACAAAGTGCTGTTTTCCCAAAAGGCTCCCACATCACAGCAGCACATGGTGCTGCTCAAAGAGCCTCCTCCAGGTCACTCTCCCACACTTCCCCATCCTCCATAACGCAGTTATGCATTGTCAGTATAAAATGCCTGCAGAATATGGAACATATGGAGGCAGCGTAAAAAAGTCAGTATCAAAGATATCTCAAACTCCAGTTCCTATAAGGTAAGTTACCTGGTCCCTAGGGATACTCACTACAGGCATGCATGTGCTCAGGGTGCCAAGGACTAGAAATTCTTCAGCAGTGACCATTGGTCCATGCCAGCACCCTGCGCCTTCTTGGGCTGCAAACCCAGGGCATAAGGGGAGCACACACTGACCACCTCTCCAGTTCCCACCTGCCACAAGTCATGAGAGGATCCAGAGAAGAGGTGGAAGGAGGAGAGGTCATGAATACACACAGGGACCATGCATCTTTAGGAACTCCAATTACTGTAAGGTAAGTAACCGTCTTTTCTTCAAGTGCTGGTCCCTAGGTGTTTACTATGGGTGACACCCACACCATACCTATTGAGGAGATGGGCCTTGGGCGCAAGTGCCACAATAGTTGAAGAAACGAAAGGGGGAACCCATAATTAACAGCTTAAGAATCTAGTAAATCAGCGGTTCTCAAACTTTAGCAACCCGAGGACCCCCATTTTGATTTAAAATTTTTCAGGGACCTCTTGCCCTAGCCCTTCACTGCTGCTTGCTCTCTCCCACCCTCACTCACTTTCACCGGGCTGGGGCAGGCAGTTGGGGTGCAGGAGGGGGGTGATGGCTCCAGCTCAGGGTGGGGGTTCTGGGGTGGGAGGTTTGGGGTGCAGGAGCAGGCTCAGGGTTGGGTAGGGCGGGTTGCGGGCTCTAGGAGGGAGTTAGGTGTGGGAGGGGACTCAGGGCTGGGGTGTGGGAAGGGGTTCGGGGTCCCAGCGACACTTACCACAGCTCCAAGGAAGCAGACACTAGGGCCCTGCGGTCCCATGGGCAGCCAGTGAGGCACCGTGCGCTGCCCTCATGCCCACAGGCACCGCCCACAGCTCCCACTGGTTGTGGTTCCCAGCCAATGCGAGCTGCAGAGCTGGCACTCTGGTGGGGGCAGCACATGGAGCCTCCCTGGGAGTAAGGGGGAGGAGCTGATCAGCAGGGCCCACAGACCCTCTGGAGTACCCTCGTGGACCCCAGTTTGAAAAACACTGTACTAACTAGTAAAAAGAACTAAAAATTATTTGCAGCATTTACAGAGAAGGACAGATGACACTAGAAGGCTACACACACGAGGGTTCCCTCCCAGTCAACAAGCAGCAGAAAAGAAACTGATGAGGTCATCAGCCTGCCACACCCCATATTCCCTTAGTTCTCAGCATGAGGAAGATGCAGACCAACGGACACTCCTACTGAAGGAGTTCCAGACCTGGGCACATGGACAACATTTGCATCCACCACGAACACCCAGAGGGATGAGCACTCGAATATACATACACTACAAGGAATATTTTACTCACTGTTCTATTCCCTTACGTATAGGGCTCATTAAAGGCCTTAATTTGAATGCATCTGATATTGTCACAAGAATTTCCATTTTACAGTAGGAATGCAAGGGACCTTGGAGAGGAATTTAAATCCAACTTGCTGCAGAATATATGGGATCTTGTCTGTAATCTTTATACTCACCTGGAGATGGGGGCTGTATCTTGGGCTGGGACTTCTTTGAATCAGCAGCCGCAAAGATGTCTGGGGGCGGGTCTTCGCCTCGTTCAATCTTGCACTCGAAGGCATAGAGACATTGGATGTACTGCTTCTTCAAAGAACTAGCTGCACTGCTAGAAGTGCCCACATTAAGATTGGTGGCTAACTCACGCCATTTCTTGTTTTTGTTGACCTGCAGAACCAAAAAAAAAAAAGGGGGGGGGGTAGTGGCGTCAGAACATAAAATTCAAGCCATTTCCCCTTTCCCCTTGCCCCAGGGTGAGACAGAGCCACGTTTCCCACCCTAGATTCTAGCTAAACATATAGCAATCATAACAGCTACACAATTGGGCTGAAACTGTAGATCAAAAACAAAAAACAGTAAGCCTCCCCTTCGCCCACCTGGAAGGGGGGAAAAAAAAAAAAAAAAAAGAGTCTCAGAGCTGGATAATACCAAGCAGCAAACCGAAGTAGACATGAGGCCAGCAGGCAGCCCACATGCATCAGCACTAATAAGTGATGCAAACATAGAAAGCATCATTGCTATTCTATGAACTGGGTGAGGAAAAGCACAAGCTGGATCTCAGTGCTGTCAGAATACTCTGAACAGGAGCAACTATCTGGAGCACTGCAATTAAATCCACTTAATTCAAGGATATTGGATTTTATAAATAAGATATTAACACTATTTTAAAAATTCCAGACTCAACTTAAATCATAAGAACTCAATTAGCAAATCGAGTTAAGCCTGAATTCTGTTGCCCATAGAGCACTTGAGATGGACGCGGCTATGCATACAAACGTATAGCCATCACACCTGAGTCACAGTCGTGATGGCTTTCAGAGATTCTGGTCACCCACCTGAGTAAGTCCTCCAATCTCCTTTACAGAGATATAGAGCCGGTAAAGGTCTAGGGGTTTCCTGCCCACAGCTGGGAGGTTGGTCATGCCCATTGCCTTCTCTTCAGTGAAGGCTAGGTAACGATCTACCCAAATCTTCCTCTCTGGCTCACCACCCAGCTCATACAATTTGGTAATCTTCTCATTGGTGGTAGTAGAGGAACTGGACTTCTAGAATAAGGAGAAAGCAGATCTCAGGATGGAGGAGCAAGTGAGCCAAGAAATTTAAACACATCAAGTTCAGGCCTGGTTCATCATCTTATCAAGCAGAAAAAAACCTGAAGGGATAAAATTCTGCAGTTGTATTAGGAACAGCCACACATCAGCCCAAAAAGGTCAAATGCACACGTCTCAGTTCAATGTGGGTGTAGACAGACAGACGACAGAGCTTTTGTGGACAACGCTGCTGAGAATCACAATGATCACACTTCAAAAGGTGGAAGTTTTAGTCCACCCACAGGAAGGCTGCAGAAGCCAGGTAAATTTCATCCAGACAACGGAATGGTTTGTGTGGGGAGGGGACAAGGGACTACAATCTTTCTTCTAAACAAGAGACTGACTTACCTGTAATTCTGCTTCTCTGAAGAGATCTTGTAGGATATTCATATTACTTGGGGGAGAGGAGGAGCTTTGTTCCTTAGCACAAGAAATGGGGAACTCCCTTAGCTCTTAAGGTTTTCTGATCCCCAAGGACAGCACTAACAGGATAAGGGAAAGCCAGACTCCCGCTAGCCATCACACCCTGCCAACTATAAACACCGCCCTCCAAATTTTTCAGGTCAGTCCCTTTTCTAATTACTCTAGTGGAAGCTCCCAGGATACATTACTAGAAATGTATCACGGATCAAAAATATGCCCCAGAGAAAACTAAGACAAGGTGTAACAATTTGGTGGTTTAACTGAAAACCCGATAGGAAGTGGATGGGTGAGGAATTCTACAAGAGAATATCTTCCCTTCATAATTTTCCCTTCCTAATGATTCAATCTGCAGAATTTGCCACCAATGCCAAAAATGTTGGAAATTTCTCTCTTCCCCGCCAGTATTTGCTGCTTTTTACTCACAAATATAAAAGGAAGATGCCTCTTAAAAAATACTGCATCAAACAACCTTCAAGTCTGCGGAAGGAGACCACAATTAAAATTTCTTGATGTAAAAATAATTAGCCAACTGAAAAGGAGTATCCTGAATTAAAGACTGTATTGGAGGTAGGTAGAAGGAAGGGAGTTTGGCCTCTCCTATCTTAGGAGCAGAGTCTGGGGTGGGAGCTCTATTCTGGAGGCTGAATCCAAGCAATAACGTGCAAGTCTGCAGAACAAGGACTGTGTAGCTACTCTACAGAGATCAACAATGAAATATTTGAGGCAGACTGTGGTGACAACCTTGAACTGGATCAAAGGAGCTTTTACAAGGTCTTCTAGTTTCAGGCCAGCCAGGTCATAAGAGCATCCATGTAGACGTGGCCCTGCTGGTCACAATGTTGCCTAGCAAACAGATGTCAAAAGAAACAGAATTTGATGGATTTTTTTTGTTTTTAAGGGCACTAGTCTGATCCAGGTAGAGCCTGAGACATCCCACCCTGGACCATCCGAGGTGGCATATATGGAAATGTGCCTCTCTGGGATGGGCATGCCGATGTGAGGAAAATGATAATAGGGCAATAAGTTCATTAAGATGGAACTCAAAATACCACTTCAGAGCAACCTGGGATGAATCT
Source organism: Dermochelys coriacea (assembly GCF_009764565.3). Taxonomy (NCBI): domain Eukaryota; kingdom Metazoa; phylum Chordata; order Testudines; family Dermochelyidae; genus Dermochelys; species Dermochelys coriacea. The sequence goes on along the minus strand of NC_050086.2, from coordinate 10,303,993 downwards.
GCAGCACCACTTTGATCCACCTTATACCAGGTTTTACAGGGATAGTCTCTAGTGCACTTGGTGGTAGAAGTCACTGTCACCAGTTAAATGGCCTTTCATGAAAGAAATTTAAGCTCCCATGGTTAATAAGGGGTGTTCATCAGCTTTGACAACACCACGGTCAAGTCCCACCACACAAGGGGCTTTTTAAGGGTGGTTGTTTTTTTCAAGTGTCAATCCTTATGGGAGTCTGACAAGGAGCTGTAAAGACACTGGTTAACCTTTGATTAAGGCGGGATAGGCTAGACACACCTGGGTGGAGTCAGACAGGTGACAAAGGTAGCCAAGCATTTTTTGCACAAGGCAAGCAAGAGGACTTGTATCATCCCATTTCCATCATCCCATCAAATCTTTTGCCCATGGAATTGTAGGGCTTCCTGGCATAAGGCTAATCAGAGATTCCAGGAGAACACAAGCCACCTGCAAGAGACACCATGACTATGCATTGCTATCTTATCAAGTGTTCAGTGACAAACGAGCAGTTAGCTGTTTGGAGGTGGGTAGTAGCAGTCCTACCTAAACAATGATTGCAGGACCAAAGCAGCTATTCCATCTGGAAGCCTCTGCCAAAGAGCATTGCCTTGTAAATGCATGGACCAAGCTCCATGTAGCTGTCGTAAAGATTTCAGAAATTGGAACAGTTTTCAAACAGGCAGCAGAGGCTGCGTGAGCTCTAATATGGCTAGGTGGACCTAACCTGGTCAACTCTTTTTTAACGCGTCTTTATACACCTGGTGACTCTCTCAGATAAACTCTGGGAGGATATTGCCTAACCCTCTCTGCAAGGGCCAAACAAAAAAAACAAAACAAAACCAAACAATCCAGGGGCATTCCTGAATGATTTTGTCCTGTCAATGTAGGAAGACCGTTCTTTACTATAACGTCAAGCGTGCAAAATTTAGCTTCCTTTGACAATGAGCGAGTTTTGGGGAAGAACACTTGGAAATAAATCAATTGGTTCACATGAAATTCTGAAAGAACTTGGGTTGAGGTTTGAGAGTGATCCTGTACTTATGAAACACTGTATACAAGGGTCCCTGAATCTCCTCTGCCTGTCGAGTTGATGTAAAGGCCACTAAAAAAGGTAGTCTTCCTAGAGAAGTGGTGAAGAGCACAAATTGTTAAGGGCTCAAAGTGGGATTCATCAGTTGTGCTAACAGAGATCCCCAACCTGGGGACAAAACACAAATAAGGCCCTCAAGGAACCTTACTGCTGCAGTATGGAAAAATACAGTATGGGATAGGAAGGTGAGGAGTCAAGAGTCCAAAAATAGGAAACCAACCTCGTTTCCTCTTAGGGATGGCAAAATAGTTGGAATAAAAAACCCCTGCTCCTGAATTCTGAGGGCACCTCTTGCATTGATCCAAGTGGTAGAAGGAAGTCCACTTCTTGTTTTAATAGTATCACATGAGAAGGAGCCCTGAAAAAGGATGGGGAAAGGGGGCAGGGCCAGAAAGCGACTGGACAGAATACCCCTTGTTAATTCCTAGGATCCAGAGATCCTAGCTGATCGGAGTCCAGGCTTCCCCAAAGAAGACAGTTGCCAAAGGTAGGAATGGGCAGAGACCCTCTGGAGGTTCTGCCAGGCTCTTGACCTGTTAACTGGTGGACAACAGACTGCAAAAGCAGAGGATCATCGCTGGAACCTCTGCTTCTTTATCAGCAGCTTGGATGCCCTCTGAAGGCTGGTAACAGGAGGGGCCAGAAGAATGCTGCCTGAAAGAAATCTGTGGTTTCGCTGCTTCCTTCTTGTGGGTGGAAAGCAGAGGCCCAGGGAGGGTAGTGTCACCCTGGAGTCCTTTAAAGAATGGAATCTGTCTTTGAACTGAAGCGCTTGTTGCCCTTAAAGGGAGGATCCTCAGTTGCTGTTTGGACCGCCCCAGGCTGGAGTCAGGATGATCATCTCATGCCCACCAACCTAGTCTGCTGGACATATCCAGTGCAGCCTATAAGGATTGCTCTTTAGCTCCTCTCTGTGTTCCTGGAGGTAGCATGTCCACAAACAGACAGCTGGTTCCAACTGAAATAACAGTATTAGACAGAAGCACCTGGAGCATGTGGAGGCTGGTAGATGAAAATTTTGCATCTGAACAGGTCCAGTCTCTCTGGGTGAGAATTTGGAGGCCCCTATTGCTTCAATATCTCTTGAACCGCAGCTACTACAAGCAAACCTGGTACTGGATGGGAACAAAGGTATTCAAAATCCCTTGGAAGTGACTGAGTGTGGATGTAACCAGAGTGGATGCTGGCATGTGCCACAGATTTTTCGCAGGTTCCAACAGTCCCTCCTTTATAGGCATGGAGAGCCTATCAGGCCTGGATGGGTGCAAGATGTCCAGCAGTCTGGGAACCTGCACCATTTCCAGAGGCATATCTAAAGTCTCTGTCATGTGCTTGAGGCAACCTAGAATACCTTGAAGTTATCAGCTGAAGATGATGCTGAGAAGGGAATGAGGAGTGTGCAGCGGGAACAAGTTGTTCTGCCCTTTGTAGATGTCGTTTCTCAATGCCTTCCTCCTCCTCCTGCCTTTCCAGAATCTGGGGCTAGCTGACGTGGCTGTGTGATTTATATAGTCTCTTTGGGGAGGGGGATCTACACTGCAAAACTCTAACCCTATTAGCAAGACAACAGATTTTCTCCCATTTCTTAAATAACTGCTCTACAGAACCAAGGTGAGAGAGAGTGGCATTCGTACAACTGATAATTTTGAGGGAGAGGGTAAAGTAAAATAATCTCCTTGGGGCAGAGACCATGTCATTTATGTGTTTGTACAATGCCCATGCAATGGGACTCCAATTCCAACTAGTGTCTTTAAGCACTGCTATAGTAGTAATGCACAATAATAAGGGAGAGTATGTTGCACACACAATCAGAGCCTTTCCAAAGCATTCTACACCAAAATGTCAGATGTAGTTGTTTAAATTATGATCTAAAGTACTGCACACACACACACACACACACACACAAAAAAAAAAAACATTGACCCAACTAGCCGTATTTGACCCAGTGGTGCAACATTTCAGAAGCAGCACATAACAGATTACAAGGATAAGTTTACTGATGGAGGGTAGGGGAGAAAAGTGAACTAGCAAGCTTTCAGGGATCATTTAAATTTAAATACAGTCTGAAAATACTCAGGCAGTAAAAAGAGTTCATTATCAAATGGAGGTTTTGAACACACGATCAATTAAACCAGTGCATTAAGGTCATATTCTCACATTTCCTATCACCTGGGAAGGCAACAGAAATACACATGCTTTACCTTTGACTTGGATTCTGTTTTTGGCGTCCCATCTGCCTTATTGTTCATTTTAGTTGCAGGCGTTAGTTTGACATCCGCAAGGCCCATCATCTCAGGACTTGCTGCCATCCCTAGAAGATTAAACAGAATCTTCAAACACTGCATTTCAATTCAGTATCATGAAATCCAGTGCCCTCCTTTGAGTTAGCATTGGCTTACCTGCCGAGTTGTTGGCCATATTCCCACCCATAGGATACGGAGGACCCTGGGGGTTTATCATGCCAGCCATACTGTTAATTCCTTGTCCATAAGGAGCTCCAGTTCCCATCATCCCCCCTTGGTTCATGTTGGGATAGCCAGGAGGCCTGAAAACAGGAGAAGGAGAGAGCAGAAGTACATTTTCAATATCAAGCATTAAGATTTGTATTCTTCTAGAGTGGGCTTTGCTAACAGAGACTTTCCTGTGGTTGAAACATGAAATGGAAGTGATTAGGTCCATGAGAACACTTTTCCACCAAAACTGACCTAGAATAAAGTCTACAAGAGCACTTAAGTGACTTTGAAGCCAAAATGCTTGTCTACACTGCGCCACAACATGGACATTACAGGGGTGGGAACTTCAGAGTACAGTGAAGTGCTGCACTCTAACTGTTCCGTGTGGACATTGCTGGGGTGAACTAGTAGTCCTCTTTCAAATGGGACTATGTTAACCCAAACTAAATTCCTTTTAATTGGCACCAGGAGCGTCCACACAGGGGCAGTTCAGGTACACAGTAATAAAAGACACATGGCAAGACTGCAAGCTGGCCTGGGCTGGTGGGGATAAAAATCGCTATCTATATGTTTGGGCGCAGGCTGGAGCCTGAGCTCTAGGATCCTCTCCCCTCACAGAGTTCCAGAGCTCAGGCTCCAATTCGAGCCCAAACATATATAAACATAACAATTTTTCAGCCCCAGAGCCCGAGTGCCGTGAGCCCAAGTCAGCTGACCTGGGTCAGCCACGAGTATTTTATCCCTGTGCCCTCAAAGCACAACACATCCCCAGAGCCCCCATTGCGGCAGTGTAGACAGTCTTAGCCTCACTGAAAGTCAATGGGACTTAAGCTCCAAAATACCTCAACCAATTTTGAAAACAGAACTTCAACGCTTTTGAAAGTTTTATGCCTAATCTTGCTCTGTTGCAAGTGTTAAGTTACCTGTCAAAGGAGATGGAACTCTCAGATCTGGAATGTCACAGTAAACATTGCTGCTCCTGATGTCCAAGCAGGAAGTACACTGCTCCATTCTCCTTTTTGCTATATCAGATATACCCAAAAGCACCACACCCTAGTATCAACTCAAACTCTCATTCCAATAGAAGGGGCATCTCTATCTTTACATCTATGGTTGGGATTATTAATCCAACAGCCTTACAATCAGGTGATAGGCCTTGTCAAACAGAAATGGGAGACCGGATGCTTGTTCAGATCTCATGGATACGCAAGACAAACCAGAAAACTTCTACTCTGCGGAGGCAATTCAACTTGTGTGTGAATTCATTGCTCTCATGACTACCCTGGTTGACCTCTGTATGCAACCTCCACCTGATTTTACAGCCATCCTACTCTTTCCTGCAGACTCCAATAATGAATTCCAGATATCTCCCCTCAGGTCTGCTGCTCATCAAGACCCCCCCCCCAAACAGGAAAAGGTGAACTGCACCAGACACAACTTAAGTCTAAAGTCCTCGACTCAAAAAAACAGACAAATACAGTTGGAATAATGGCCTGCCAGATTTACTGGCTCTTCCAGGCACACTGTATCTTGTTCTCACCTGTGCAACAGCTCCAGAAACCAAAACTGCACGGATCTCAAAGAACAATGCATTTTCTTTGTACGCATAAAGAAGCCATGGAACATTGCTAATTGCATAGTGATTCAAATACATGTCTCCCCTCCTAACTTCTCCAGACTGATTAAAGACCTGCTCTTCTGCAGGCATTTTAAGGAAACCTGTATTCAGGGTTTCCCAACTTTGATTTGTTTCAAAACACATGCTAGTCTGACATCATAGGATGTGCTATATTGAAGGGTTGATAGCAAGAACAGCGATATAGGGCAGCCTCATTTCTTACCTATTCTGGATGGAGTTGGCAGCAGCATGCATGGCGGCAGCAGCTGCTTCTTGTGCTTTCCGGTTCATGCCACCCGGTGGTGGGCACATCCCTGTCCCCACCTGGGGAGGCATATTTGCCATGTTGGGTCCATAGGGCCTGTTCCCTATGGCTGCATGGCTCATCCTTCCTGGGGGAAGCCCAGTATAGGGTTGCACACCAGTCTGACCATGAATCTGGCTCCCTGCTCCCATTGGGTTTATACTTCCCCCCATTCCTGGGCTGGGGTAGTTGGCATTAGGCATAGCATTATAGTTTGGCTGCCTAGGATAACCTCCTGCAGAGAGAAGAGGGGGGAGAAAGAGCACATTCAACTACTTGATTTGTGACTCATTAGAAGTCTTCAAATCTGCAGCTGTTTTAAAATCACTAATAAAAGCATAGGGACATGGGTGAATTTTAGCACCTCAACTCAGCCGTCAATTTACCTGGATATAATCCTCATAAAGTAGGTCTAAACATACAAACAAGTAACAACATCAATTCAGAGGTAGCATGAACCTCCTCTGAGCACATCACTGAACACAATGAGCCGAACGGCCCAGGACAAGATGGCGAGGTCACAGTTAAAGTGCCATAGGATGTACAACTCCTGTCAAGCTCCGCCCCGCTGAAGTTAACTGAATTAGCAGCAGTTTGGAGGCACAATCATCTGAAGATTTTTCAAACCAGGAGGGGAATTCTGTAGCAGAAGTACTTTAATCCTTAAAGCCATCTGTCTTACCCTTGTTCCCAAGCGACACACACAAAGCACACTCCCTTTCATGACAGGCAAGGGTTTCAGATGCTGCTGCATGAGCTGCACATTTTAAACCAGTCCAAATAAATGCAAAATTTGTCTAAGGCAAAAAAGACTACAGGGAATATGGGCCATTTTTCCTGCCCACACGTTTACTTAGTAGAGCTCTATCAGTTTCCCATTCTATCCGATTGGTTCACATCCTTACCTTGAGGACCATACTGACCCCCCTGGGGCCCATAGCTTCCCAGTGAATTCTGCTGATAAGGTCCCATCCCAGCATGCATCTGTCCTCCAGAAGACTGACGTGGAGATAAGGCGGAGCCAGGCTGAGGGGAGCTGTACTGGGGCATCTGAGGATTCCTCTGCATGTAACCTGATCAATGAGACATTCAAATGAGATAGTTATTCATTCCAATTTTTGGTAGACAAACATCCCTGGGCTCCAGGAACACACACAAACATTTTAATGACACAACTCAGACAAAGTTTCGGTTTTTAAGCAACAACCATTAAAAAAAAAAAAAAGTCAACCGTATGTGCCAAAAGATTCCACACCTATTGCCTATTTTAACTCGGGGAAAACTGTACATGTCATGGCACTTGTAATGAGCTAGCCAATGTTGCTTTTTTAGTGGGGACCATTGTACTACATATGCCTGCAGCCACAAAGAGAGGCCCCTACTTATGTATCCATCTTCCAGTGAATCTGTTCCCTTTTATGGAGCACAAAGCCACAACTGTTGTAAACATCCCACATTTTGAAGTTTAAGGTTATGGTTCTTGAAAATGCAGCAGTCACAAGTTTGTTTTAAAAGCTGCAGGAAACATCTTAATCGAAGTAAAATCTCTAGGGCAAGCAACGGGTAACCTTACTGCAATGTGCTCTGAACACTAATTGAGTTGAAAGAGCTGGTCCAGCTTTACAAACAGTATCTTAGCCCACAATCTCCGCCTCATGTGGAAGGGGCTGGTTTCAAAGCTTGCACAGTCCAGGAGATCTTTATTATTTATATATCCTGCTTTATTTACATTTAGAAGTCTACTGTTAAAACTTAGAACTCTTAACACCACACACACGCTCATACCCCTACCTCGATCTTGGACTATGCTTGACTGATTCATGGAAGGATGCATGATACTGTCCGAATGGCCACTAGGTGGTCGGGGTGGCATTTGATTGCCTGCACAATGGATAGAAAAGCATTAGCCACAAGAAGCACACACACAAGAAAATCAGAATACCTAGAAATGGCTCATAGAGACGTAGGCTCATAGCATTAAAACAAAGCAGCAACAAAATCCCAGGGGAGGTGGCGGAAGCGGGGGTTAAGCCAACCAAAGGAAGTGTGGGAGGAGGAGAAAACACAGATAAATTAGTAAAAAGAAAAAGTACTTGTGGCACCTTAGAGACTAACAAATTTATTTGAGCATAAGCTTTCGTGAGCGACAGCTCACTTCAAATGCATCTGATGAAGTGAGCAGTAGCTCACGAAAGTTTATGCTCAAATAAATTTGTTAGTCTCCAAGGTGCCACAAGTACTCCTTTTCTTTTTGCGAATACAGACTAACATAGCTGCTACTCTGAAATCTGTCATTATGCAAGGTAAATTAGTCTTTTCCATATAAAACAATTAAACCTTATGTTACGAATTTGCAAGCCAACAGACCGCAGCTACTCTGCTAGATACCTTAGTTCATACATTTAAAAATCTCCTCCTCCAAGTTGTAGCCTTATTTTTAAGGCAATTAAATGATCTTGAGACCCACCGTGTCAAAGTGGGGTTGCTCTTGGTAAACCTCTCTTTAAAACTGCCAAATTTTAATTCACTGAGCCCAGGCTCTTCAGCTGCACAGAGCAATCACACCAGCAGATCCAGAATACTTTTACCTGGTACGGCAGCAGGTGAGAGTGGACCAGAACGCGACTGGGCAACACTAGCAGGAGAGCCAACGGGGGAAGGGGAGGGCCCTCTGATTCCTGGGAGGTGAGGCGAGGTATGCGGAGAGAAAGGAGACTGAGCTGGGTTACTCTGCTCTCCTTGACTGCTTGAAATCCCTGACGTGCTTACTCCAGGACTCAGGGCTCCTTCTGTACCCATGGGTAGATCATCTATGGAACCAGACAGATCCTATAGTGCACAGAAAAGCAGATCAGACAAAAAAAAAGTTAAGAGGCAGAGAAATTATTCTCCCGCACATCACCAGGAAAGAGAAGCATTGTTACAGAATTCACTGAATTCTGCTCCTAGGCAAACTACAAACAAATAGAAAATCAATCAAGCCAGCTCATATTATTGTCAATGATGAAGGCTGGAGCTCACACCTAGTTAACTGATAAATGCATCTTACTCTGTCCTCCCCCCACACATCCAGAAGTTCCCCAGCTGTGGTCTGTGGAGTGCTGACTGGTGGTCCAGAAAGCTAGTTGGTCACATGGGTGCCAATTCTCAAACGTGTTTCAGCTGCTAGGTTGCATTAAAAGAGAATAAAAATAAGTTCCTATATAAGCAAGTGATGTAGTTGCCACCAGGCATGATGTATATGATTGCAAACGGGAGAAGAGGTTGTCTATGTGATCACTAGGTGAAGGGAAGTGGTCCATGATGGAAGAGTGGCTCACCCTTTGAAAGAGTTTGAGAACTCCTGCCTAACCTCAGTCCACTCTGAGGCCTCAGACAGGCTGGGCAGCTTCTTTCTTGAGAAAAAAGAAAAAAACTAAAATACAGATTTAAAAGAAAATCAAACAAACATTTCCCACTTCCCTTTCTTCACAGAAATCAGAAAGTAGCCTTTTCTTTCTGCAGCATTAAGTTTCAGGCATTATTGAAGGAAACAGAGAAGGCTCTCCCCTACTGCATAAATCCACCTTGAACCAGGAGACAGCAGTCTTCTCTGAACTAGTTTCAATGCCCTAAATTGGCACAAGAGTTGCTGGAAAATTGTAGCCGGTGAACAATCTGTAAATTGTCTAGATACTGCATGTGCAGGTGGATAGGGGAACCTCAACACATGGCTATTATTCAAGTACCTTGGTACTTGCAATAACCCATGTGCGACGACAGTCCCTGCCATTAAGAGATTAAGCTCTATGATAAAAAAAACAAAAACACAAAACCACCACCACCACACACGACCTAGCATACTGGGAAGAGCTGGAGGAGATAATATATGGCGATGTGCTCCCCATCTCTCTCTCACACACACACACACGGTGGACAGGTGAGTGGGGAATGAGTAACCCTCTTTGCGGAAACCCAAGGAATAGTGTAATAAGGGTTCTGACCCTACCAGAAATCTTATTTTCTTTATTTCTAAAATACAAACCTTAGGTTTAAAATTAAAGGGTTCAGATCTTTTATTCTTTACGTAGGAACCATTGCTTCCTGAATTTGTAAATATAAAGTGAAGCACTGTAGCAGTTTAATGAACAAAAATTGTGCAGGTTTTTCCTCAATCTGGTTATTTCTTATCCTGCATGAAACTAATTTTGGGTTTTTTTGGAATGATAGTTTAAATATTTTTTTTTTTTTTTAATAGGAAATGCAGAAGGAGAGAGTCTTAGGATGTACTTGGATGAGGAGAGAAAGGCTTAGAAAACCAGTTTTAGGAGGACATTTCAAACAGAAGAGGAAGCATGAAGAAAGGCACAGAAGTGGGAAAAGGAAATGAACAGCACTTTGCACCTGGCATCACTGAAAGATCAGAAGATGATGCTGATGATTTAGGAATGGGCCACATTTTAGCCTACATTTCACATTTACTTTGAAACAAGGACAGACATCACGTTAGCTTTGCTCTGTACCTACCTCTGGCCTAAACTCGTGTACATTATCCTTTGCATCTGTTAGGAGGAGCCATGTGACCATAATATCCTAATCTGATTTACAACGATTGTGCTAAATACATTTTTGCATCTTTTCATAGACATCTTTATTTTGAAGACAGCTAGTTTTACAGTATTTGTGTAATAGCAGATGTACTGCATGGACAATCTACCTTTCCGTGAGTAGGGACAACAGAATACCAAGGTAATTGGTCTTGTGGTTAAAGCACTGGACTGGCACTTGTAAGGTCTGGATTCAACCCCCTGTTCTACTACAGACATCCTATGAAATCTTGGGGCAGGTCACAGTCGGTCTCTCTCAGTTCCCCTCATTTGTGAGGCGTGGATACAATTACATCCACACTTCACGGGGGTGTTGTAAAGATACATTCTGCAGTAATGGATGGTGGGGAGTCACGTAAATAGGGGCAGGGACAAAGGGAGCTCACAGGAGCTAGGAGGAATGGACACAGCAGCCCTAGACAGAAAGAGACAAGAAGTTGGAAAGCAATTTGGGAAACTAAAAAAAAATGGCAACTTGGATGCCTGTCCAAAATTGTCAGCGATGGATGTGGAGGAGTCAATCAGGTACCAAGTGGGGGACGTATGAATAAGGCCAAACCACATTTTAAAAACAGAATTCAGAAAAGTCAGGACACAATTGCTAAACACGGCTTAGACAGTTTGGTCCCATCCTCACTGGCTGGGCTAATACCACTCTCCACAGTCCAGATAACTTTGCAGTACTTCAGGTTTGAGGCCCTGCCTGCATTGGGGTGGGTAAGGGTTATCAGAGGCAAACAAGAGGCCTTGTCACCCTAAAGCACCTGCTTGTCAGCATGTTCCCATCCTCAGGTTGAATACACAGCACTTCACTGAATATTCAGGGAAAGGGAGACCTGAATGCACAAGACAAGAATGAAGCGATTCCTGTCTATGCTACAAAATGGTTAGGGTATGTCACAGTTGAGACTGCTTAGGCAAAGAAATCACTGTGTCTAAAATGGGTGCGTATAAGTGGGAGGGGCATATGAACAGAGTCCCATTCTCTTGCACCACTACCCTCTCTTGCACCACTGCAATTTCCACTGATTTTAATGGCAGAATTTGGACCCATTTTTCAAAACACCCCACACCTACAGCAAGTGTTAACTGGCACATTTAAGATGGAAATGCCAATCCAATCCTTTGTTGGCATGACCTAATGGCCACTATTCTCAACTTTTTATTACCACTTCCATTTGTATTAAGATGATGTCTTGCAAAGCAGTCTCAGTAGTAGATCTGCTTTTCTTTTTATTTCAAAGATACGATAGTTCAGAAAAATCCTAAAAACAAAGTTTACAAGATCCGATGACTTTCCCGTCTCTCTGCTGATCAGTCTCAGTATGGTTGATGAGGTCCCAGTCTAAACAAAATACAACTCGTCTCTCCAAGAAGGCCTAAAGACAAGACCTTGCATACAGCCATTATTTGTTCTTAGTCACTCACATTCAAGGGTATTAACCTCAAATCCAAGAAAAATCTTCTCATCTTACTTTGGGGCTTCAGGACAAAATTTCTCGTTATGTAGGAATTACATTTCTTCTTCAATCTACGAGTTCAGTCAAGTCGCTCACATTATTCTAACACATTTGTGTTTGGGGTGACATTAGAGACATGTATCACAACCCCATGTCATTAAGTGGGAATGTTACAATTGCAGCTTCAGTATTAACCCCAAATTTAGTATGACCAAACAGCCAGTTAGGTCTTAATCTGTTAATACTTTGATGGAAGGTGCTAGACAAGTCCAAAGAATTGAAAAGCATTTTGTAAATATTGCTTCGCAACACTCCCATAACAAAAAGGAGTTAATTTCAGTTTTATACAACAGGCATAAAGGTGATATGCAAAAGGAAAAAAGCCACACACAATGTATAATGGTCTGAAAGGTTTCCTTAACCAAAAGGTGTCTGCCTTTTTGTAATCTTAGAAAAAATATCCAATCTTGACTTCTCTGGCTTTGATAGTCTCTCCAGTTAAGGAAACATCTATGTTAAAACTGTAACCAAAATCTTTTCTCGCAAATGCTTGTGAGGTGTTTTGATTAAATAGGTAAATTTAAGAAACAAATTAAGTGTCTAAAAATCCCTTTTCTACTGCATGGCTTGGGTTTCACTTCCTTAGTGTTGTAATGTTACAATCTTACTAGTTTCTCCACAGTTGTCAGAGTCTTCCAGGAAAGACAAGGAGATAAAATCTGAATTCTTAACGTGAAACGTAAGTGGAAGTTCGATAAAGAATCAAAATTAAAATACAACCACAAAACACAAAAGGGGCAAGCTCTCTTCCTCTGACTTTACAACTTCCACGTAAGTGACTTAAACAACATTATACTGGAAAATTGTGGAACAGCCAGGAAAAGAATGCAACCTTATTTATAGATACTTTGGAGGGGAAAACACAATACACCACATAACAGATTTTCTAATTTTGGTCCTTTATTTCCAGCCAATAAAAAAACGTAAGACACCGTTAAGGAGACTGCAGAAGTATATCAATTAGTTCTGCTAAAAGACTTTATTTGAACGTAGTTAAAACAAGCTGCATGCTTGAAAGCAAGGAAATCCAGAGAGTTAAGTACGCGAACATCCTTAACTCTGGTCTACCACCACTACAATGGGGTGAGGTCACATGATGAAGGCTTGCATTTCTCTTAAATACTTTAATACACTTTTAGGCTGAAATTGTCCAAGTGTGTGTGGGGGGGGGGGGGGGTGTCTGGATGCTTGATTCCCATTACAATTAAAGGGGAATTGAGAGTCCAGATCACCACAGGCAATGGAAAAACCCCACTCGTAAACTTTGTCAGCGTTGCTTTAGAGAATGAAGTATAGTACTCTACAGATGTTATCTGTACAGTAGAGGTCAGGTCATGCTAGATATTTACTCAGACTTCTGCTGGAAAAGTACATCTATAAATATGAGAGAGAGAATGAATACTGGAAATGGTTGTAAATGATGCATGTTTGGGGACTGTACACTGAGGGAGAAATGTGAATGCTCTTGACAACAGCAGGAGTGTGGCAGGGACACACCTCTGAGCTTTGGCAGGTAAAAGGCAGGGTGCTATATCTGTCTTCTTCCAAAAAGAGTTTGAAGAGATCGGTGGTTGCTATGTGACGAGACTGATGTTTGTACATTATCAGTGGGCAGAGTTAAGGCTACAACAGTAGGGCATGTGGCTTATACTGGAAATATATAGATAGGTACATGGTGTGAGGGAGTGAAGCACAGATACTGAGAGGAGGAAACATTAAAGGTGTTTGAACCTCAACTCTAGTTAATTTAAATGATTAAATATTTGAAGTCTATGTCCTAGACTCGACTACACACAGGGACTTAGCTAACCTGCTGCATGTCCTATGTGGATACATTTTAACTGGTTTACATACGTTTAGCTTAATTTGGGAATTTATTGACTTAAATATGCTTACCTATGTTAAATTGGACATAAGGCCCTTTATACTGTGAGGGTGGCATAAAAGGGCCTAACATAGAAAAATCAGGTCCTGGACATTCATCTTATACAAGCTGGCAGAAGCAGCAGTGTCCTTATGCAAGAACAGCCATACTGGGTCAGACCAAAGGTCCATCTAGCCCAGTATCCTGTCTTCTGACAATGGTCAATGCAGGTGCCCCAGAGGGAACGAACAGAACAGGTAACCATCAAGTGATCCATTCCCTGTTGCCTATTCCCAGCTTCTGGCAAACAGAAGCTAGGGACACCATCCCTGCCCAGCCTGGCTAATAGCCACTGATGGACCTATCCTCCATGAACTTCTCTCTCTTTTTTAAACCCTGTTATAATCTTGGCCTTCACAACATCCTCTGGCAAAGAGTTCTACTGGTTGACTGTGTGTCGTGCAAAGAAATACTTCCTTTTGTTTTAAACTTGCTGCCTATTAATTTCATTTGGTGATCCCCTAGTTTTTGTGTTCTGAGAAGGAGTGAACAACACTTCCTTACTAACTTTCTCCACACCAGTCATGATTTTACAGACCTCTATCATATGCATAAATTTAAAGAAATTAAGGAACACTGACATGTAAGCCCACTGTACTTTTCTGACAATTTAAATAGGTGTGTAAAGCTTGTATGTTAAAACACAATGTATATTATATGAAATAGGACAATAGCATTCTAATGAAAATACTGTGCCAGTTGCATCTAGCCTCCCTTAGGCTGAATGATTTAGCCACTGAAGTTTATAAACTCCAGCAATGCAGCCATCTGCCAATGGAGAGAAACTCCATCAGATACATGGTCTTTTTTTAAGGATTTTTTTAGGATTTCAAAGCTGTCGTGTGGTATTTATAAAGTTTCGCAGGAATTTGACTTCCACAGGGGGTGGGGGGGAGTAACGAAATGGTAAAACCAGGACCATAAATCTTAACTCATCCAGTTTCCATCTGACCAGATTAGTTTCTCAGACTGGCTATCATTCAAATAACTACAGTATCTTTTAATCAGGCCCGAACACCCAGAAAACTTTAAAATGTAATTTACTGAAGTGCACCACAAAGAAAAATGCAATAAAGCCTCCCCTCCACAGTCTGCTTCTGGGACAGGTTTTAGCATGAAGACCCTGATCCAAAGCTCACTGCAGGTAACAGAGACCCATTGATTTCAATGGGCTTTGGATCAGGCACAAACTTTATTTGCCCTCTGTAAGGCTTTCACAGACAGACTTAGAACTATGTAACAGTACCACTAACAGGGCTCTCCCTCTTCTCTCCTCCTCTGAGCCCAGCCAGTCACAATGAGAGACAGGAGGTGAAGATCAACAGCAGTAACTCTGCCAACTTGAAGGAAACGTCAGGGTCTGGAGAATTTCCTCACGTGTTTCCAATGTGTTTTTTATGCATTTTATTGCTCATCTGCCATGCAGATCAAAAACGCTGGAGGGATTCCAACTATTTCACACAGAATCTCACACTCCAGGCTGGCTGCAGCCCCAAAGCCTTAGTTTCTTCACTTGAAATACTGCCCAGTGTTATTTTGGGATGTGACCTGATAGCGGAAGCCCACAGGGACTCTGAAATGATAACTGTTCCAGCTGCAATTGGTTGCCCAATCCTAGATCATGCCAGCACGGATTTGTCAGCTCTGCTGACAAACAGGGACTCAGAAGCTAAAACCTTTTCACACCACAACAAAACCATGCCTGAAATCACACAATTCAACACCCAAAGAAGGAGGGGCAGGGGGACGTGTCTTTCTCAGGATGGGAGCTGCAAGTCCTAGCATGACCAATAAGAGGAAGCTGCTTATGGTTGTTTGTGCTCAAAATAAAGATTTTTGTTTTTATATGAAAAGGGAATCACCATCTCTCACTATCAGACACTAGCTCATTTGTTAAGCAAATATCAGGATGGATCAACAAAAAATACTTAAGCTTAGGATAGTAATTCTCCAGAGTCTGGGCTACAGACTGCCAGAGTACCATAGAAGGTCCAAAGTAAAGGGACCGATCAAAGTCAATAAATTGCACCACATGGGAATTACATCTGTCTAATACCGCCCCCACAGAGTCCCCGGGTAAGGGCATAGAAAAACTGGGTTGAAAAGGGAAGGGGCATAGCCAGGATGCACCGTGCTCTAGCTACTACGGACTCTTGCATCACAAGCTTTAGTTAGAGCACCAGGTGCCGCTCTACCTTATAATGGAAGATGGACAGGCCCATGCCTGTCCCCGATTCCCAAAGGTGCAAAAGTTGACAAAGTCACGCTTACCCATCCATCCATGGTGGAGCCTCTACACCTTCCCCCTATTTGTTCTAGATATGCTTTAGACTTGAAGGTTGTGTTACAAAACACAACCAATAGTGAAAGTTGTAAAGCTTTTTACGCAATTATAAATAAAGCCCGATTTTTGACTCCATCCAGTTTTTTAAAAGGGGAAAATTTTGTTTGGCTTTTCCCCGGTTTGTTCTCTAGCCAGAAGAGAGTATTTTGGGGCAAGTTTTACATTAATTAAATAAAATATTTAAGACACAGAACTTGGGGGGGGACAAACCATACACAAAAAACACCCTAAAAACACACACTTCCAAAAGTCTTCTTTAGTATGGTCAGCTCAAAAATAACCTGTTTATAAATTCCACTTGGTCCTCAACTTTTTTTGGGTTCTATTATATAAGCTATACAACGTTATGCATGGAGCATTTAAGGTCTGCGGGCAATGCCAGCAGAGTCACAAGGTTTATAGTCCCAGACTTGGAGAATAAGGGTTCCACACAGCAGTCTACATGGTACTTACAAACTGTTTGATGTGCTCTACGTTGAGCACTACAGACACTTCATCTTCTAAAGACTGTGTGATCCCTGCAATCCTTGTTGGCACCATTAAGTCAATAACTAGGGTTCAAGACAATTACAAACTGGAGAAACATGGTAGAGCTTACCGCTTCCACACAGACACTAGTAAACTCCACAGGCAAAACCCAAAGGGGCTTCTAAAGTCTGAGAAAGGACGAATGAGGGAATTATTAGAACATCCTATTCTTATTCTCTGGCTTTTCTGAAAATGGACAAGCATCCTTACCACTTCTTGTCAACTGAAACACCTGCTTTATGTTAAAGTTTCTTCATTTTTCTGCAGCTTCCTTTCCAAGCACTCAAGAACTACAAATGTCTTCAATACCATAGTCTCCTGTTCTCACCCCCCCAAACAACTACTTAATTTCATATTCAAACATGCTTCACAGACCCAAGCTCCTCCAGTCCACTATACCACAGAAAGCTACAGAGCTGCCAAGCAAACTATGATCTCCCCACTACTTACGGCTTTAGACCCATTCCTTCCTTTCTAGTGCAGACTGCTGTATCTTCCATTTTACACGCCACATGCCACCCCATTTACCACCCCACTACGGTCTGGAGACCTCATTGTACCCCATTAACACTACATTCAAGGGTGAACCCCATATATGGGATTCTCTGCAAAGCAGACCTGATGTCCCCATGTCCCTAAGTGCTGGGTATCTCATGACGCAACACCACACCACACTATTGTAATTCATTTACAAAAACAGTCCACTTTTGGGGGTGGGTCTAACTACTTGGAAGACAGGTAGTTAGTTGAGGGGCAGAATCAAGGACGGGGTACACGTTTTAATTTTGATTTCCTTACCTGAATACTTTATATACAAGTTAGAGTTCTATTAACTTTTTTACAAGTTATGTATCAATTAAGTCCAAGTCTATGTTGGTGAATTATAGTCGAGAGAATTTTCTCATCTTTTTGCTTTTTCATTCACAGCAAACGAACTGGCTGAATTACTGCATCTGTAGCCAGTCAGAGAGAGGAACATTCCCTGTTCATCTTAGCATTGTGTGAACTTCACTTTCTACAGTAGCTGCAATCACTTAAATGCTCTCATTTAAGCAGCGCAGGCCAGATGCTCAGCTGCCACCGAGGTACATTTGCTCTGCCAGAATAGCATAAAAGGACTGTAAAACACCCTAAATAGATAGCTAAAGATTCTCCTCTCTCCCCCAGAGCAAACCTAACATACAACAGTGACCAGAAATACTTACAGAATTGTGGTTTATTAGACTAGGTAAAAGGAACTGGCAGGTCTCAGTCCACTTCCTAGTGGACACGTCTACCAATAAAACTTTGCTCTTTGCAGGCTGAGAAGACTAGACAAGAGAACTGGAGAGGCCATGAGACTTAACTACCCTTTGGGAGTGAAAGGCAGTAGAGTCAGATTAGGGTTCAGGCAAACTGGCAAGGGCACGCATAGACCTGTACTGCCTCTGCCCAGACTGTACCCATTGTGTGTATTAAAGTTCTAACTGTACTATTAACACAACTGTCTTACGCATCCGATGAAGTGAGCTGTAGCTCACGAAAGCTTATGCTCAAATAAATTTGTTAGTCTCTAAGGTGCCACAAGTACTCCTTTTCTTTTTGCGGATACAGACTAAAACGGCTGCTACTCCGACAACTGCCTCAAGCACTCAATTCACTGCAAACTGATTCATGACATTTTTGTCCTTAAAAAAGCAGGCCAATTCTAGGGCATGGGCTGCACAGGAAAGCACTACACAGACCTGAAAGTGCTGTGAGGGGGGCAGGAAAAAAAATTATTCAAATACCAAAAACCACAAAACACAGGATTTCCAGCAACCCCAATTCTAACCTAAAAGCATACAAACCTGCCACAGAGTGGACCAGGCCATTGAACTACCTCCACTCTTCCACAACAGGCTATTGTGTGGAGGATAATGGGCCATTCTTCATGGCACCAAAAGCACCTTCTAGACGCTCATCATTCCTAAGCCAAACATGGGGGAGAGGAAAGGGGGTGCAGAATCTCATATTCATTGGCTTGTCTCTAAGTCCTAGAATGTTTTTGGAGGCCCAGTGTACATCGACACTGCAATAAAAAGCGAGCGGCACAGCTGCAGCTGGCCCAGGTCAGCTGACTTGGGCTCGCAGGGTTAAAAAATTGCAGTGCAGATGTTTGGGCTCAGGCTGGAGCCTGGGCTCTGATACCCACCCCCCTTGCCAGGCTTCAGAGCCTAGGATCCTGCCCAAAATGTCTACACTGCAATTTTTAGCCCCACGAGTCAAGTGACCTGGGCTCAGAGACCCAATGCTGTGTATTTTTTAATTGAAGTGTAGCTGTACCCAAAGACTAAACTCAAAACTCCTGCTGACAAAGATGGTTACTGTCCATCCCACAACCATCCTTTTTGGGTGGGGGCAGAGGGAAAAATCTTAAAGTGAAATTTATAGTTAGCCAATAGCTCCGAGAAGTGGGACTAAACTAAACTAGAGTTATTTACATGTATACACATGCTAGAAAGGAGTGCTTATCAATATTCTCCAGTCACCTTTAAACAGAAATTTCTAACAAAATTAATACCCCAAAATAAATGAAGTGCAGCTGCACACTTCAATACAGGGTTATGTCCCCTCCACCCCAAACTGCTTTCTTCCATTACATTAGTTATGCTCCCAAAATGTGTTTTTTCCATTCATTAAACTAGAAAAAAAAATACTTCACTTTTTCAGAACCATAACAACCTTGGGGAGGAAGGTGACTTTCCAGGCATTCCCCGTTTCTCATACCGGGAGGAAGAAATCAGCACCACCATAGCCCGGTTCTATGCAGTGCGCTATGAGCAGATATTGGTGTACCTGGTTCATAGCCGCCCCCCTTTCCCCTGCATCCCTTTTCAAAAGTTTTAACCATCAGCAACCAGGAGAGAGAGATTTAAATAGAACTGACAAATCAGGTTTCCACCCTCCCAAATGTGTCACTGTGAGCTCAACTGGGAGTGAGATCTATTGATTTGAACAAAGACCATAAGAGAGCAGCTACAAACTAGACAGTTTCCAGGTTCCTCCCTGGAGGGCACACAGCATCTTTTGGGAAGAAAGAGCGGTAAGATTGTGGTTGCAAACTAAAGGATACATAAAATACTCTGAGTCCCACCATGTGGGAGTTACTCCATCCAACCAGTCTTTAAAATTGCGCCATTCATTCCCCGGCCCAAAAGGGAAGAAAAACTAAAGGCTAAAAAGGTAACGAAACACTCCTCAATATTCAGTCTCCTTTTTTGTTCTATGGACAAGCCATTTTTCCTTCCCTTCCTCCATGAGGAGATTTGAGCTTCTCCAGAGTATCAGCGCTGCCAAGTGACTGTTCCAGGACAGGGACTAGAATATGGCAGAAATATCTTTGTACAGTTTCCGTCTCTGAAAAGCTCACTCTTCCAGGATAGCTTCAGACAAACTAGTAGAAGCTGCTGGCTCTAGCTGCAGCACAGGGAAGGAGCATTTGGAAAGGAGGCTGCCAGGAGGAGGGGCTCAGCGTCGCACGAGAAATTTTACTCAATTGCAAAAATAAGATGCTGTTCTAATCCACCTCAGCAAATCTAGGTGGGTCTGGCTGCTTTGGTGGAGATTGGATATAGAATCAAGGGGGAGGGAGAGAGAAAAGTGCTGCTGGCTTTACTACATTCCTGCAACGGGAGACCTTGCAAAATGCCCAGCACTGCTACTGCAGCAGCCATTGATTTTTCAGAGGTCGATACTCCACTCCCACAGATCTGCTTAGCAGGAGCTTCAAATCACATCTACTGCTTCTGTTCTACACCACCCCTTCTTCTCTACGTTTCCCCCCCCCCATAAAATTAAACACACACACACACACACACACACACACACACAGCCCCCCCCCCAAACACACTAAAGACAAGCAAACCCTATGTTCCCCCTCCTCTCAAAAAGAGAAATTCAAAGCTACAGTGGCAGCAGAAAGTAAGAGGAAGGAATAACGTGATTCATTCATGGAACAAGATGTAGCTGAAGGAAAAACCCACCATCTAGGAGGCCAGCACTCTCTCCCTCCTTGGGGAATGCTGGGTGCTGATCTCTTCTGCAAGTTCCTGGGAAATACAACAGCAAAACTAGCTTACATTTAACCCTTTGAGGACCCCTCTTAGTTTCTACAAAGCACTCTAGCATTTAATTAGCATTAATGTAAGATGGGAAATGTTCAAAGCAGTGGTGGAAAATGCTCCTATTTTGGCTTTTCCTGGCTTGCCAAGGTAATTAGATTTATATTCTGATTAATATTTGTTATTCAAATAAACTGTTTCATCACAAAGGTTCCCCCAGCAAATGGATGGCAGCACAAATGAAGGGACCAGGACTCAAGTCCCAAGCCAAACTTTTTGATCCTCAAACAGGTCAGAGCAGAAGAGGCTGTGGAAAGAGCACAGGTGACTCCTGGATGTGGTTATTGGCAACAGTGACTATTCACGTAATCTTTCTGCTAGAGGATGCTCCCAGCAACACTTTCATGTTCTGGAGGGAGACATATCTACACTACTTTAGTCAAGAATGTTGGTCCAACTTGTGGCCTTGGGAAGAAAAATGTAAAAGAGAGTGGTACAACTCTCAAATGATTGAGCACAACCTTGTGTTTTAGGTTTGTTTTCAAATGCACCTCATCCTCTATCTACAAAAGATACAGTGTCTCATCCGAGGTCAAGACTCTGCCAATATATAGAGAATTAACCCCTTCGCTCTATCCCTAAGGACATGAGTTCCCAGCCCTGCTTCCTCATCATCTGCAAGGCATTCTTGATCTGTGATGTGTTCAGTTCAGACTCCAGAAGCATTTAGTCATCTCCGCATGTGATTACACCACCATGCCAACCACACACGAGTTTGGGTGGGCAAAGAAATGCAGCAAAGTCAGGAATTCAAAAAACTGTAGGAGATGTACAAGGCTCTAGGCCCACACACTGAATTTTGAGAAGGATTGTACCAAAAACTGAGCGAGGCCAGCACAATACCCCTGAAAGTAAGATTTGAGTAAGAAAGTTCATGGGGGATGGGAAGGGGATTTGGAATTTAAAAAAAAACAAAAACAAAAACAAAAACCAGCATCAAACGTTTGTAAGCCAGACATACCTTGCATTTCCCTCCTCTGAACCAGGCCACTGAAACACTCATCACCATTTCCTTGCTGGCTGTCACTTCCATGCAATTAACTCTGTAGCAGCCCTTCTGGGGCTTTCTAAATGCACAGAGTTGTGTGTTCACAATGAAGGCACTTTCGCTCTGAGAAATCAGTCCAGCAGCACATCCCTATATTATGCTGTTGATCTGGATGGGCTAGGCCAACTGGGAAACTAGGTATTTAATCTAGGAAATTCTCCTTCCCCACCAGTTTACAGGAATGAGTGTAGGCAAGGGGGGGAAAAAGTGAGCATAACCATAGCGACCCAGCCCATTCCATGCATTGACGATTGATGATTACTAGCCCTGGAGGTCAGAGGTTGCCAGAACAGTCAATTATCAGAGACTTCTTTCTTGCCATTTCAGGAAACTCACCAGCCTCTTTAAGAGGTTTCTTCCTTCCTGGATAAAGGCCCGATTAAAAATAATAAAATCAAATCACACAACTCCTTCTCTGCTCCTCACTGTGAGCTTGTCTGAAGTCACACTGCAAATCCTACATCAGTAAGGACGTGGACAGCTCTAGCAAAGCAGCCGGTGCCTCCAGAAGGGGGCAGAGCAGACAATATGCTAAGGAAGCTGAGCCTTGATCCTACCCTACACACAACACACACACACCCCCACTCCCATGAGGGCAATTTTCTCCCAGGACGCTTGTAACTTGCATGCATTAGTTCCCAGGAGAAGTCAGTCCTGAATGCCATGGATGTATTTACACAACAATGCTTCCTGTCAATTGAGAGCTCAGGTGAGATGGTACTAAAGCCTGTACAATCATCAGTCAAAAAGTTACCCACCTCCATTTATTCCTTAACCGTCCTGTGCCAAGAGCAGAAGAATGAGCACATTCTCCTTGCCCCTCCCACCTTTCTTCAACTCTCCAGTGAAGTTAGTGTCTTTTGCAGAGACTGGTCCTCCCGACACATCAGACTGCCAGAGGGAGACTTCTGCAGACTGAGCCAGTGGCAAAAGGGAACAGGTCTCCTCACTTTGCAACAGACCTCCCTGGAGAAGCTTTCAAATTAAACAGGCCATCTTTCAAAGATTAGACTAGAGCTAGGGTGCAAAATAACGACCATACGTTTTCATTGGCTGTATCTGACCGGGGGGGGGGGAGGGGGAAGACTGACTATTGTTAGCAATCCAAGATCAGAATGGGTCATCCTACAGCAATTTCCTGATTAAAAACACTGACCTGCCTATTTACTGTAGCCAGGCTTAAAAGCATATTGTGAAGAGTAAAACAAGACGGTCTTTCAGACCACCTCTGTCATTCCTCCAAGGAGGTAGAAAACTAACAAATATAAAACAAGCTAATTGAAATTGTTCCTATGAAAACAAAAGGCTCCAGCAGTTAGGGGAATCTGTGTAACATATACAGGCAGGAAGCAGAGCTGAGCCACCAACGACCAGAATAGAAACAGGAAATGGGCCCTGGCTCGAGCATAGAGAAATCTGCTGCAAGCACAAGCTCCAGCACGAAGCACAGGGAAAGCAACTGCATCAGTGGCTCCGAGCAGCCTGATTTACAAGGTGGAAGCGGATTGGCTACCCTGGCAGAGAGAAACCGAACGCGCAGGGTTCAGTGCTGTTCAGAACAGCCATGGCTGATACAGCAGTGGGGGTGGGGAATTTCCTTCTAAACACCGGGTTAGACTATCTTAGTCCAAAAACTGGAGGGAGGGGTGGGAGGAGAGAAATTGCCACATGGACAAACAGCAAAGCACCCTGGAGAAGCAGGTCACACACAGAAAACATGTCACAAGAGTGACTAAAAGATCATGCAGTACTGCTGTACCACTCAGTTGCAGGATATTAGAGAGACAAGGTGGGTGAGGTAATATCTTTTATTGGACCAACTCCTGTTGGTGAGAGAGGGAAGCTTTCGAGCTACAAAGAGATCTTGGAAAGGTACCTTTCCTGGATCGGAGTACCTTTCCCAGTCATGAGGAAGAGGTCCATGTAACTTGGTCTCTCTCGCACCAACAGAAGTTGGTCCAGTAGAAGACATTCATCCACCTTGTCTTTAGACTATGTACTAGAGGTGCTAGTGGCATTCATAGAATCATAGAATCATAGAATATCAGGGTTGGAAGGGACCCCAGAAGGTCATCTAGTCCAACCCCCTGCTCAAAGCAGGACCAAGTCCCAGTTAAATCATTCAACACCTTTCTCAAGCCCATAAAGAGCTATTAAACAAAACCCCCACAAAAACCCCAAAGCTCAGAGAAGCTCAGGGCTCCAGAGAAATAGCAGGAAAGCGTTACCAGCCACAAGATCTTAGCAGAAAAAGAAAAAAAATCCTAGAAGAATTAACAGAGGAAACTTTGACAAAAGTTGATACAGGGGGATTCATTCAACTCCCATTGTCAAAACAGGCTTTGTAGGAACCTTTGTGAGGCACCAGACACAGGATTTCAGGAATTACACACTTTGGGACAAGTTACAGGAGCGTTTCCCATCTAAACATTTCTGTGGTGCCCAGTCACGATAGCATAAAAGTGCCAAATGGCTTTGACATTTATACATTACTGGTCCTCTTCAATGGCTTGTTGTCAGAAATAGGAGCCAAAAGTCCAGAAACAAACAAGTTTACAAAAAATGTTCAGCAGGAAGCCTCAACAGGGAAGGAAGCTGACTGAGTTCACTATTAGATTTAACTCTGAATGTCTATTTCTCCCTCCAAGTCACCAGCCTGGCTCTGAACTTGGTCTTCAGCACTTAACATTCAAATAAAGACATTTGTGGCTTTTTTTCCCCCAGCAGCAACTTCCTCAAGTCAGCTTTTAGCCATAATTTAGTTTGCTGTTCTGATTATTTTCAGTCAGGGGGATTGTGCAGAAGACGACATTTTACTCACAGACACAGCTGACTGAACTCACAAATTATTCTATCTTTCAGTACTTACAACTATAAAACGAGGAGGGAGAAGAGAGGAAGAGACAGACAGAAAAGTGGAAATAATGGTAAATTTAGCTAATCCCACCAGTACTTCCTGACATGCCCCAGATGCCAAGAAATAAACGGATGCTAAGTATTTGGGGTGGCAAGGAGGTAGAGAAGAGCCAAATAATTCCCAGACTGCCACACCACACACAACAGGAGAGCAGTGCCACTTTTCACCCCTTCCCCAAAACTATTATCCAGTTTGAACAAAAATGATATAGACTGCAAAAGTACTAAGCCATAGTGAAGGTGAAAAGTGAGATTTGGTTTTTGAATTCTCATTTGTCCTCAAAAAGGTGAAAGACCTTATTATCCCAAACATCCAATGGCAAGTGAGTGATCAGTACATGCAGCTACTGCAGGATCAAAGCAGATCAGCTTTAAATACCCTGAAAGCCAAGCCAGAGTGTCCCAATACCACAGCTAAGGCTCTGCACTTGGAAAACTAATAAATTACTAGGTATGTCAACAATTGTCCCTTGATGTTCTCCAAATTATGTCTCAGCGCTTTCAAGAGCGCTCACTAAGGTCCTTCATGACAACCAGTAGGCCAGGGACGGCTGCTGCGCACAGTTGCACTCAGTTTTTACAAAAACTCTTCCAAGCCAGTCCTGAACCAGGACTCCAGTAAATTTAAACTATTGTATAACTTGCAGTTCCCCTCCTCGTGGACTCACAACCCTGGTGACTCGATACCCTATTTATTCCTCTTAGGGAAGAGCTGCCAGGACCAGAAATCACCTTTTACAGTAAAGTCAAACAGCTCATCAGATGCTGAAATTGCAGACTGGCACCGGCACTCATGGTTGCTCTGAAGTTTTCCCCCTCAATTTTACGTAAACATTTCTGCTTGGGTGAAGATTATCTGACCTTTATAAACTGAAGAGGCGATCAAAATGTGTTCCTACCTGAAGATTAGTTTTCCACCATTTTCATTTTGACAGGGAAGCCACCCTATACCTGTTTATGGGGTGCAATACCTTATGCCCAATCTGAATTACCACCACGGTTCCTCATAATAGGATGAAGTCCCCGCAGCAAACCAACCGAAACCACCACCAAACTTGTTTGGCTTCACCAGATTAACCACAACATTCAGATCTCCTGCCCTCATGGACAAGTACAGGGCTGGTTTGCAGAAACAACAGAAAGCCAAGTTTAAATAGGAGCAAGTTTCTATTGGCATAGAAAACCTAGCAGCAATTTAGGGCTACAAGGATTAGAGTGCAGCGTGCACTTATTGGAACAAAGTGAGAGACAAAATGCAGTCTAACAAAAGACTAAATGCACACATTAGTCATTACTGGTGGACGATACAGGCTACATTGTCAACTAGAGTTAAAAAAAAAAAAATCAAATCAGTATAGCTTCATCAATGGAGCAGCACCCGCTGAGGATCTGGCCTACATCCTAATTCCATACTCTGATGCCTCCTAGAAAACTAGAAGTAAAGTGTATCCGAGTTCCCTACCAGGCCACCAACATATCCATTCTTCTGACACAGGAATGCCTTAGTTTCTGCTTTCAGAGTAGCAGCCGTGTTAGTCTGTATTCGCAAAAAGAAAAGCAGTACTTGTGGTACCTTAGAGACTAACAAATTTATTAGAGCATAAGCTTTCGTGAGCTACAGCTCACTTCATCGGATGCATTTAGTTTCTGCATCTTTCTTCAAGCTCCTAACAATTCCATCTTCTAACCACATAATTCTCTAAGGTTCCAAGAGAACTGCCTAAAAATCAAGCGTCTATAAGCAAGAAAAACCAACTTGAGACAAAGAGGAGGAAACAGACTATCAAGATCCCTAACAGGAGGGGGAAAAAAAACCCACTGATTTAAGAATTCAGGACCTTCTGTAAAAAAATTTCTAGTCTAGACTTTAATACACAGGCCCCTTTGGATAATGATGGGATGCTCAGCTCAATCACATTTCAGATGAAGCAGAAACATTAAACCTACCACCATACTACATAGACATTGAGAACACCAAATCAAGGAAGAGGCTAATTAAGAGGAAGGGGTGGAAATCAAGGGAAGGCAAAGGAGAAGGGATGGACAAAGCAGCTATTAGACCTTTCACATCCCCACACTTTCAACCATGTTTCTAACCCTTTGTGTAAGCTGCAACTCTAATTTATGAGTTATGCTTTAGGAGAATACACTGCCACTAGGCTTGTGAAGGTTGTGCAATAAACTCTACATGGCATTAAAGTCTCTCACATAAGGGAAAATTAGTATTTTTTGAGACACTGACCTGCCATTTCCCCCTCCAGTCCTACTGAGGGTGTCTATAACTCAAGATGAGACAAGAGGAAGGGAAAAGAAGAAAGGATCCAAGCTTGGCAAAGAAGAGAGCTCTCTGATTTCACCTAAACACTGCTGAAAGCCAACTCCTCCCAAACCAGAGAGCAGCTATTGTAATTAATAGCTGGAGATATAGTACTCAGATTCTGCAAGAGTCAAGGTCTCAAGAAGCTGAACACCAAACAAACTGGCTGCTACTTGCCAGAGAGTCTCTTGCTGATGATCAGAGGTTTAGGATCCCCTAGGAGGAAGAAATTTATACTAATGATTACACCATTTATTACATCCAGACACTCAGACTACACAAAAAGAAAAGGAGTACTTGTGGCACCTTAGAGACTAACAAATTTATTAGAGCATAAGCTTTCGTGAGCTACAGCTCACTTCATCGAATGCTCACAAAAGCTTATGCTCTAATAAATTTGTTAGTCTCTAAGGTGCCACAAGTACTCCTTTTCTTTTTGCGAATACAGACTAACACGGCTGCTACTCTGAAACCTATCAGACTACATGCTGTCCCTCCCATACACAAAAAAGTTTAGTTTAGTGAATTGCTGATGGAGACTCCCTAGGAATCAAAGAATTCTTCAGAAAAATTCTTCACCCAGACTATTGTAGGGAAAATTGCCTTTGCCAGGCACCTACCTGGATCTGCCACTGCTTTAAAGACAGCTGTGTCACTGGGTAGCCGCAGTATATTTACTCACACGCTTTTCAAGTCTACTCTTCAGAAAGGGGGAGAGAGAGACCAGAAAGAAGGACTTACCCTATAAAAGCCCAATAACTTGTGAACCAAAGTGGAAGGCCAGACATTTTTTTGCAATCTACAGATGAGCAAACAAAGCATTAGATAAGTCTGTGAAACGAATTTCAATCTCTTGCAACATTCCTCTATTTCAGATTCTCACAGCAGTGAAAGAAAGAAACATCAGAGAATGAAAAGATTAGTTCTCTAAAGTTATTGAACAGATTCTTAGACCACCACCACCAGAGACCAGCTACACATTCCTCAGAGAGATCCTGACCAGACTGGCAAGAAGTGCCACACAGCCTGGATGTTCCTATTAAACTTATGGTTAAGTATCTCGGAGACTGACTTTTTTTTTTTTTTTTTTTTTAAAAGGAAGTTTCCCCCTTCACTGCCTAAAGTTTCAACACAGGCACTAAGTCTGATGGAGACGTATGGAAATTCTGGCCCCTATGCAATTAAGAAAAAAAAGCCTTTAAATATATTTAACACCTCCTAAGCAGAGAGACCTAGAAAACAGCAGTATTCACTTTAGCCAGGGCTGCTCTACAGGTCAGTAATTAAGAAGTTGCATTTCACAGGTTGCCAGTTACCAAAGTGCACAATAGTGGCTACTCTGCAGGGCTTATTGATCTTAGGGAAGCACCTAAAGCTTTCAAACGTGAAAGGCCACAGTACTACCCATGGTTTTATAAGGCACTTATATGGCTGCTTGGGAAAGTCAGTCTATTACGGGGGAATCCAAAATCCCTAATTGACCATCCAACTTTGAGGGACACGGGGAGAAGAATGAAAAGCATATATTTACACTTTAACAGAAAAAAATCCCTAACAAGGACTCCATATCAAGCTATTCTGCCGCCAAACCTCCCAGTACAGAAGCCAAGGACAAAAAGCTGCCTATTGGAACAAAAATGGGTAGACAATATTAACACCTGAAAACATTCCCTTGTTACAGATACAGAAGTTCTTTGAGACAAAATTGGATGTGCATCAGAAAGTGAGTAGACAAGAGTGTTCACCTTAAAGCTAGGGTTAACAATTCCCTTCATGTTAACAGGAGATGGAATTCTGGGAAACAAAAATTGAGGTAGTTTGTGTTTGTTTTTTAAATCCTGCATATCTACAAATTTATATTTTAGATAGAGAGATACACACACACAAATTAAAAAAAAATAGATGTGTACCAGGCTCTAGGAAGCCAATGACAGACTAACGGCCTTTGATTTCACTACCTAATCCCTGAAAGTCAGAGACTGAAAGGCTGTAAAAATGTTTGGTTAAAATAGAACACTGGGTCTTACACAGAGCAAACACCTAACGCAATACCAACAGCAACACTGGATTGAGTTCCACATGCTACAGAGGTCTAGAAGAGATTTCTCACATGAGAAGCTTAAGTACACATCAAACACCCATGGATATGTTAAAATTCAAGCTTTAAAACATGACAGAACTCCCACATTTCCAATTCCGCTATTCCATAAGAGGCACTTTGAAGGTGAATTTGAAGAGGGCTCAAGGAGAGACCACATTTATCCATAACACCACAAAAACAAACTCCCACTTGGCTTTGAGCAGGAGCCACTTCTGCTAAAGAGAACAATTCACCCATGTAATCTGAGTCAGATGGAGTTGATTGGAAGGATTCATGGAGACAGCATCAACAGTGCTACTAATCATGACACTCCACTGCTCAGATTCAGAGTGATTTCTTCAATAGCTACACTTTCCCTATATTGCAAGACAGAAGATGGGTCATAAAGAAGGACTGAGAGAGAGAGAGAGAGAGAGAGAGAGAGAGAGAGAACGAACACATGCTATTTAAAGATTCTCAACACCTCGGAACAAAATTAATCTTCAGAATCAGGGTCCAAAAGGAGCCAACACCAAAATAAATTTAACCCATTTTGTTAGTTATCAAACTTAAGAGTCTGATCTGCATTTTGAGGACATAACTTGCCCCCATGATCCATGGAACGGTTTAGAAGGGCTCACCACAGACCAAAAAACTGGATCCCACTGTTGAGAGCAAGAATAACTTCTGCTATGCACACAACTCATTCTCCTTTGACCAATCCAACTGCAGTTTAGGAAGGAGCTTTATCCTAGATGCTAAAGGAAAAGAACTTCCATCTGATAAGTCGAAAATAAATTCTTCAGTGAAATCAAACTGAGTTCAACAGCTCAAACTCTTCTTTTGAGCCATAGGCATGGATCTGCTTGGTCAGCCCATTCCAGACCTTTAAAGGAGAAATGTATCAACCCTCCCCACTAAATTGCTACATTCTAGGAAGTTTAAAACCAAGATAAGAGACATGTCGCTCAACAAGCGTCCAGAATGCTGTCCCCCAAAATCTGGTAAGTTTACAAATTATATAATAGTTCAATTAAAAAAAAAAAAAAAAAAAAAAAAACCACAAAACAAGCAGATTTGAAGTTAAGAGGAAACTATTGTCCTGGCTGCAGTGAAAGAAGCTAACTCCAGGTACTGAGTAACCTGTCTTATTCACAATCTGTTCAGTCATGTTGACCCAAGGTGTACAAATCAGCAACATAATAATCCACTGACACACAGGTAATGGCTACGATTCTACTAGACTATTAACATACATGTAATACTGGGCTAAAGTGGAATGTAAAAACAAAAACAACAACAGCCAGCCACTGCACCACTATATTTATAAAGGGACAAAACCAGAGGTTGCCCTCGTGATCAGTTCTCTTCAGCGAGAAACATAAGCATTCCAGAGTGCCAGTCAAATATTTGGGCCAGCGCTTCCAGGGTTAAAAAAAGTTTACCCTCAGCTTCATTGCTTTTTTAGTTATATCTAATCTCCAGGGGGAAATCAGAAGCTATTGACTAAAAGCAAGAAGCATAGGCAGCCTCTATACCTGCTTCCATCTGGAACACTACCAGTCAGTACTAGTGATCCTGGTGAGCTTCTTTCCTTACACCAGTCACTTACAGACAGCCTCACCACTCACCGGCAGGCTGGAGGGCCTTGACTGAAGATTCAAGTTAATATCTTCTTGTCCTTTACTGGAAGCCATTGAGGGGGCAGATGATGCCTGGGACCCAAATGAGTCTTGAGATAACTCCTGAAACACAAAGAAAAAACAGAAGTGAAATATGGACTCCATAGCAATCGGTCTTGGAGTATTCCAGCAATAAGGAGGCAACAGTTTATGTACCACTCGAGGGCATTTGCCCAAAACAAGGAGGGAGACAAAACAGAGGAACTAGGTTAGCATCCCCTGCCTCCACACAGGATCAAGGCTACTGATGGACAGCTAGGCCAAGTGTCTGTACTAGAAGGAATTTCAGCTCTAGGAATCTAAAAAGATAGTGATTTTCCAGCTATTGCTCTATTTTTCACAATACAGACCATTTAAGAACCAAGATCTCTTGTAGGCACTTTCTCCTCCTAACTTCTATACCTTTCCTCTGGAAACTATGGCAATTAATTACATTAATAGAGCTGGTCCAAAAAACAGAACAGTTTTCTGAGAAGTTCTGCCAAGATTTTTGATCTTCCTCACAAAAATTGTGAATTTCAAAGGTTTTCAGACAACTCCATGCTTAAGTATTAGAACATTAAGGCAGATGAAGATAATTTTACCTTTAACATAATAGGCCTTGCTCTTGATTAAAAACGCCATTTCATATTTGTGCTGGATATTTCACTTCTTCACAAGTGTAGAGCTGTCTATATTCCTTGCTACTCTGAGCTCTCCAGGTCACTTTGTAGCTATTCTTCATTTGCTTCCTCACCCAAATTTGGGGCCCATCTGTACACTGAATAAGTTTACATGGAAAAGCCTCACCCAAGCAACAGAGTAGCCACTCAGGGTGCAGATAGCTTGTTACATTCAGTGATTAAAAAAAGGCTCCCAATGTCTTGGGAGTCTTGCACAGAGATACAAAAGCAGCACAAAGCGTGATCTCTTGAAGACCTAGAAGTGTGTCATCACTATGATAAACACTGCAGCTCTGTGGGCCACCTGGAGACATTCCATGGACCAGTTTGAAAGCCATTCAAGTGACCCGTCCTTTAGACTGGTATTGCCAATTAACAGCATTCACTAAGTACAAACAGTAGTTTCTGACCCCTACAGCCTTGGTGACTTTCTCTACATAGTAGCCCACCTCTGTGCCTTCAGCGGTCTCATTTCTACATCACAGCCAGAGGAGATACAGATCTATGCCGAGCTAAGAGGGCAATACATTTATTAGTTTAATCATAGGTAAGCAGGGGTTCATTGGTTTTAAAATGCACAGAGAACTAAACTCTGCAAACTCCCGTAGTTATCTACGGAAGGAGGTAGCGAGCAGCAGAGGTCCTACCTGTGGAGGTGGGAAGCGTTGCTGGGAGTACGCAGGCTGCTGCTGTTGCTGTGGTTGTGACTGAGGATATGAAGAAGTCTGCTGAGAAAGAGCAGAGGAGGTGGTTTGCTGAGTTTGTTGCTGCTGCTGGTAGGGCGACTGTGACTGTGGCTGGGGGTACGGAGGCTGACTCTGCTGATGTTGCTGGGCTGTGGGCTGCTGCTGGGGATACGGTGATGGGGACTGCTGGGACTGCGGCTGGGAGTACGGAGGCTGGGATGACGGAAGCTGTGGAGGCTGAGACGCAGTCTGCTGCTGTTGATAAGAAGGTTGGGAGTGAGAGGTCTGGGATGTTGGCTGCTGAGAATATGGAGGCTGCTGTTGCTGGGGATGAGGACTTTGCTGGTTGTAATATGGAGTCTGGCTCTGCTGTCCATACGCACTCGGGCCCTGTTGTCCATAAGGAGGAATCTACAAAAGGAGAGTAGAATTATACAAGTTAGAAAAAGATTCCATGAACAACTAGAACATATCTGAATCAGAGTTCCTGCAGACATGACTCCCAGGCAGCTGTGCTGGGCAATTAACTGGAAAGGTAATGCAAATGCTGCTGTCTAAACGAGTATGCCGCTGAGGAAACAGAGAAGCCAGTGGTGTGCCAGATTCCCTCTGGCAAGAACAGATCTTTAATATGGACCCATAAGGACTTTGTTGTGATATCTATTAATCCATCCTGAAAAGTAAGTAAATCACCAAAGAGTGAAGTTTCAAGGCAAAGGCAGCCTTTTGAATTCTGCAAGAGATCAGGAGGAGATGACTGTATGAAGCAGTAAGCCACCCCAACCTGAAGTTTTTGTTACTCCGAGGAGTAGTTATCTCTTTACTCTGGTTTAAAGATTTGTGTAGATGCTGTTTTAATCCATTAACTGTTTCCCCTTTTGCCCCCCCCCCATTACACTTGTGATACTAAAGCTCTATTGTCACCTCTCTGGAAAGCAAGACCACCACAGATTCTTGTCCTTCACATAAGGATTCATCTGTTTAAGTCCAACCCAACACAACACAGCCTAAACAACAACAAATATTTTCACCTCAATAACTGAGAATGGTACATAGCTGAATTTGTTGAAGACTGGTCCCATTAGTACACACATTCATAAGCCATGTTTAAAGAGTTCACTCATCTGCTCATCAGAGACGAATGGGTTGTGGTGAAGCACGAGAGGTGTTTTAGTTTTTGCTCTACCTGCTGTGCATACGAGATGCTGCCCATTGCACTCTGTGTCCTGCCTTGCATTCCTATGGGATATCTCTGGGGAGTCTGTGGCCCATATGGCTGTCCTGGATATCCATGTCCTTGCTGTGGCCCCGACTGAGGTGCCTGCTGCTGTGTGTATGGGTTACTTCCTCCGTATGGCTGAGGTCTCATCTTCCCCATCTGATCCATTGGGCTTGATGGCTGTGAAGAAAGTTATGACATGTATACAAGCTGAATAAACATCACATTGGTGTATACAATCCTTACTCCCATACAACCACAAAATTGCAGTCATACTATAAAATACAGCATCACTCTCTGGAGGAGACGCAAGCACACAGGGCCTACAGATACTCCCCACAGCACTAATTCCCAGCTGTGAGGAATCTTTTTACACTCTGCCATCTCCTCTGAGGCCTGGAGAAAGGAAGGAGAGAGAAGGGTCATTAGGTGAAAGGGAAGTCAATTGATATATCCAACTGGGGGACTAAAGAGCAGTCTTTTCACATGAGAAGTGGAAGGGTCTTTTCCCATAGCAGGGTGTGGTTTAAGCAGCAAGTACACCACAAATAATTAAATTCAATGTAAAAAGTTGTGTTATTATGCTACAGTTGAAAATTTAAAAATGCACAGAAGTCAAAATGTTATGGCTCCCACAGCAGCCTCCTGGCACCGATAGTTTCTTGCATACATCTACATGCAGTTAATTTGGCCTTTTGTGCATTTAAATTCAGCCACACTGTTGCATTGGAGTGTATACATGTAGCACCACACTGAAATATATGTCTGGATTAATGCATGCGTAAAGCTGCATTTCCACTTTTTAATGTGCGTTTACATGTTTCTTGTGTAATTTTTGGAACACAACAATATAAAATGCCCTCATTAGCTTTTAGAGCCATGCCCAGGGAAAGGATGGAGTTTTAGAACTAAGACTTAACATGTTTTTTTGTTTTGTTTTTTTTTTAATCCAAGTACACGTGCACTCGTGGCAGACATTGCAGGAAGAGGCCAACACCAAGATAATTTCCCTTGCCTGTAATTTTGACCAGAGTCAGTCCATCTTTGAATCCTCTCAGTTCCCCCACCCCCATCTGCTTCCACCTGATCAAGCTCAGGCCTCTAGTCACCGTTTTGTGAGTCCTGTGTAATTCACCCTTCCCTACCTATCGCCATCCTTTCCTACACCCCACCCCATCAATGATGCCAGCTACTCACATAAATATCAGTGTTTTAAACACACAGCCGCCACCATATGCTGCCTCCTAAGCTGTCAAGTAGACAAGCCCTATGTTGATATAACTTATGTCGCTCAGGGTGTTAATAAGACACACACACACACACACACACACCCCCGAGTGACATAAGTTACAGTGACCTGATGGTGTGGACAGCACTGCTCCTGCTGACATAGCTACCGCTTTTTGGGTAGGTAGCTTTATTATGCCGACAGGAAAGCTCTCTCATCAGCATAGAGCATCTTCACCAGCTGGGCTATAGTGGCACAGCTGCATTGGTGCAATTCCGCCGCTGTAGCACTTCTAGCTTAGACTAGCCCCTATGCACAGATTTCTCTGCTTCTGATCACCTGCAAGACTAATGCCACTTTTGAAATCCCTTTTTAAGAGCTACTTCTGCCAGGACGCCCACAGGAAACCAGTTGACTGCTACTGATAAACTTGAAGAGTAATGGGGAATAGTTTATATTTAGCCTTTAAAATATAGGACTTTGTAGTTCCAAACCGTGGTCACATCACCATCTTGGCCACAGCACGTATCTTTAGATGGAGATTCTCTAGGTCTGTCTCTCTATATTGAGAGCAACTAGCATATTACAGGCACTACCAGAAATAAAAAGCAAGTTTGACAATTAACACACTGTTCTAAACTGAGGCCCTTTAAATCAAAGTCTGTACATGACAGAAGTGTAAACTTCATCCCTAAGGAAAGGGGGGAAAAAAACCGACACCATTAATACACATCTCTGATGCTTGTAATCCAAGCAGGCTAACTTGTCTCCACCGGGGCTGCAGCATGCATCAGCAGCAATATAGCATGTGGCCCCTTCCTTCCAAATCTCCCATTACACACACACACACTTACACTTCATGGATAGGGCTTTAACTGCCCTAGCCTTAACAGACTTGCTCTGGTTTAAGAGGAAAAAAATATACACCAATCAGGAATTCTACTTGAATCCCTTTATGCAGTTTAACCCATGTGCTTCAAGAAAGGAACAGCCAAGACTGAAATGCAGTGATGGGCCTATCAATCCAGAAGCTGGTAAGATTAGTTGGAGGGTGGTGGGCTATAGATCCCCTTGCACGCTAATGTTATACGAGATGGAAAAGTCAAGAGGAAGTAATGCCTGTTCACTTGCAAGAACACCTCAGGATAAATAAGGAAATACCAAACCCTGACTGCAGAAGGCTGGAAAGTCTTCTCTGGACTGACACATGGGAAATCCTTTTGACAGGAAACCACAGGAATAGATTACTATGATTGCATGTAAAAAGCAAAGGCCCTGCCACTGAGACATAATTGAGAGAAAAGTTTTGCTGCTTCTTGATCAGTGAAGTCCCGACCCTTCTCTTACACCCTCCTGCATTCACAGAAAGAGAAGATTACTTACTGTAACTAGGAGGTTCTTCAAGATGTGTGGTCCCTATCTGGATTCCACATGCAGGTACACATGTGTGCCATGTGCTGGAGCCGGAACAGTTCATAGTAGTGTCCATTGACAGAGAGGGACCATCACTTGAAGAAGAACCAAACGAGAAACTAGAAGCGATCTCAAAATCTGTGTCAAGTTTTGTACTTTGAGAGTGTGTTATACAACCAAACTTTTAGTCCAGTCATCAGCCAAATTTTCAAAAACCAAAGTTGCTCTACTCCACTGTATGCAAAAATAAGTGCATGATCCAAAGAGGATGGAGCTAGGCTGTTCTCAGTGGTGACAAATGACAGAACAAGGAGTAATGGTCTCAAGTTGCAGAGGGGGAGGTCTAGGTTGTATATTAAGAAAAACTTTCACTAGGAGCGTGGTGAAGCACTGGAATGGGTCACCTAGGGAGGTGGTGAAATCTCCATCCTTAGAGGTTTTTAAGGCCCAGTTTGACAAAGCCCTGGCTGAGATGATTTAGTTGGGATTGGTCCTGCTTTGAGCAGGGGGTTGGACTAGATACCTCCTGAGGTCCCTTCCAACCCTGATCTTCTATGATCAGCTTGTATTCTAAAGATCAAACCTGGTCTTCCAAAAAAAAAAAAAAAAAAAAAAAAAAAAAATTTTAAACAAAAAAACCTGCTCTAGGCCAAAGGTTTATAACACCAAGTTTCAGCCCAAAGCGAGCTTACTGCCAGGCTCTACAAACCCCAAGTCAGGCTGTATAATGGAAAGTGCAAGAGATCGAAGATACTATTGTAGCAAAGCCAGAATAGTGTGTGTAGGGTAACTGTAAGAATAACTTTACAAAATGTAAAGATTATCCTAAGCAGGGTAACAGAACAGCCTGTGCTGGTCAAGAGTGATACTTTAATACACACAAGTAAAAGTGAACAGGGGAAACTTTTCTACAGCTTCAAAGCAGGTGAAAGTGTTTTTTTAAAAAAAAAAAGACACCCACATACTTCTGCCAGAAA
Organism: Dermochelys coriacea; assembly: GCF_009764565.3. Lineage (NCBI taxonomy): Eukaryota > Metazoa > Chordata > Testudines > Dermochelyidae > Dermochelys > Dermochelys coriacea. The sequence continues at coordinate 10,267,244 of NC_050086.2, read as the reverse complement.
ACGAGACATAATAAAGGACAATCCCATACCTTTCTAAAGGGGGTAAGTGGAGTTGATTCATTTATGAGACCAACATGAAAAATATGTAGAGTGTCTTACTGTGAAAGCAGAGGCTACAGAGCAAAGAACAGACAGTCTCCACAGCCAGGTAAACATACATTCCTTTCACTTTTATGACAGTCTATTACATATCTAATTTTTTGGTAGGGAAGGGTGGAGGGACGGAGAAAAAAGGGGGAAGAGTTTCTCACTGAAGTCTAATTTTGCAGCACTTAAATTGGCTTCACTCAGATATTGGCCAGTGCTGGGATAAACCAGAAACAAATTTCCTGGAATTACAAACCTTTCACCTTGGATCTGAATTTATTTCTGACCATGTTTGCTGTCCATGTTTGGGGGGAGGGAAGGGGAGGAATATGGAGGAGGGAGAGGGAATCAAAAATAATAATAAAAACATCCCTGGCTGTTTAACCCAGAGAAGCCCTAATTGATTCCCACAGTAATTAACCTGCATTTTACCTCCAAGAGTGGTAGTTAAGGAAGTCGGCACTGCTATTTATAACTCATCTCAAATTGAGGGCAGACTGCCTAAAATCTAACACATCCCAGCTGTACTCCTGTTTGAACTGGGGCCAAGGGAATTTTTTAAAGCAATCTTGGCACTGAATGAATGACACCAACAGTATGAGAGAGCGTGTGGTTGTGTTGTGGTGACGTAGTAGCAGAGGTGGAATGGGAAAGGGGGGGCAGTGTACTGTAATCCCTCTTCCATGCATGCTTTCACTTCACAGGCCCCAACCCTCCGTCTCTGTATGGTGAGCTGGGAACCGCCCATTAAGAACTAAGCACAGGAAATGTCTTTTCCTGTGGAACCTTGAAGTGAGAAGCACATGGCTAATCTGCATAAAAGCAAAGCTACACTGCCCCTGCCAGGAAGGTTAGTGCTCATAATCTCTGGCCATGAGGTTGGCTGCCTGTGAGGACTTGGATCTGTGCCTGATAACCCAGAAAGAGCGGAGAGAACAGATGGGTAAGGACCCCGGCAGAAAACAGCACAAGGGCACGTGACTCACCACATGGCCCTGAAAGCACAAACTATTGTTTGGCTGCTGTGCTCCTGTACAAAGACAAGAAGAAAAAGGAGTACTTGTGGCACCTTAGAGGCTAAGAAATTTGAGCATAAGCTTTCGTGAGCTACAGCTCACTTCATCGGATGCATCGGAGCCACAAGTCCTCCTTTTCTTTTTGCGGATACAGACAAACACAGCTGCTACTCTGAAACCTGTACAAAGACAGTAAATCCATTTCCCGCAAATTCAGGAAGCAGCAGCATCTGACTACTGCTGCTTCTCCTATTGGACTCTACCATGCCCAAGCTAGTCTGAGGACAGGGACCACTGAGCCTGGGACCTGCAAGCCACCAAAACACAGAAAAGCTCTCACCAACAAAATACAGACTAACACTGTTTTTGCAAGCTCACGGATGCAACTTCCATCAACTCCCCACAAATGAACCCAGCTGGGATCTTACAGAACTGAAGAAATTTGATTTCTGCTCAGGAGATTGTCCTCTTTTCCTCTGTGTTGCATGCATTACACTACCCAGGCATAAAGGCATAACCAGCCTCAGTTACTGGAGAAACTAGAAAGCTGGCTGTCTGATGTTCACTTCATCAGTGCTGAATTAATATTGGAGAGTAACAAGGAGACTACACCTCTCCACTAGGAAGCCTGTCAACCAGCTACAGAGGGGGTTTTATCTAGCGATCAGGTTTAACTATTTAAACAAGACAAGAGTGTAAGGTGAGCCATGCTCCCTGTAACTTTAAATACCTTGCTTCTACTCAAGGCCACAAGTTGTTCAAATAAAGTAGTGAACAGGGACAGAAGCATCAGCTAACTGAAAGTGAAAACACCTATCCTAGTTTGTTGAAATGAACAGGAGACAGAATGAGCAGCTTTACTCATCCATTTTCTAGTACTTCCCCCCCATGTAGGGGCACTGCAGCCCCATTACCGCAAGTAAGAGAAACGGACCCATAAATGTGTCTTTGATAGTTGGCAATTCAGAACGTAAAGAGAATTTTGCTCTTGAATCCAAGCCATCAATAATGAGTCTGGACCCAGCTCAATATTTATAATAGGGTATGTCAACTGAGCATTGAAGTTGTTTCAAAATACAAGCAAGTCCTAATTTAAGTGAAGAGGCTGTAGTGAATAAGAACTTTGAGTGCTGGCTCCAGTTTCATAAACTATACCAAGAGCCATCAGTACCAATGATCCCTTAGAATCTCTGAAACCTGGCCAGATCGTCGAACCCTAATAACAAAATCCCATATGAACCATAAGGATGAAGCATCAAGCCATACCCAGCAAACCCAGTCTCTACAGTACTTTAAATTAAAAGAAAAAGAAAAACAAATGTACTGAGATCAATACATTACAGGGGTCAGTGACCTATAACAAGACAGTCACTGGAAGCTCTCAAACATTCCCTGTCCTATTACATACTGGGTGGGGGTTATCATAGCTACGTACATGCTCATCAACAGGGCTTGAAACACAAGGGACAGTTCCTCAGCTGGCATAAACTGTCATAGATCCATTGAAGCCAATGGAGCCATGACAGTTTGTGCCATCTGAGGACCTGCCCCAAGGAAGCAGAGAGTATTTCTTACCTTGCCTTATATTCTATGGTAATGCCACAGAAGTAGTGGGAAATAAAGCACATCTTGTGGGAGGCGGCTCAAGCCAGGATTATGATACAAAAAACAATGAGACTTAGCATTCAGCAGGACCAAAGACATTATGATTTAGAGAACCACACTTTCAATTTCATTCCATTTCCATGCTTTTTTGGATTGTTTTAAAGTACTTATTTGGCATCCCCTGTACAACCATGTTCATGGATCCACCAAACGGTATTTCTGAAACTTTCTCCACAATGTATAAACTAACTTTAGCTCTTTCACAATTAATCTGTGACAAGTGCAGGCTAAAAAGCCAGAGCACAGAACTTATTAATATTCTCATTCAATAGTAAACAGAGCTCAACTTCTAGTCAGAAGCACTTTCCTCTAATCTATTTAAGGTAGAGCTGTCTGTATTAAGGTCTGTATTAAGGTAGAGCTGTCTGTATTAAGGTCTGTATTAAGGTAGAGCTGTCTGTATTAAGGTCAATATCCCAGTCTGATATCACTACCTTTTATAACCTTCCGACGGGCCAGTTTACTGTGTCATAATTCATCAGTTTTTACTTTTCTCTTTACAAGCTTGTCCTTTCAAAGATGAAGTTTCAGGTAACTGAAATCTGGTAAAAACCCACTTCTCTGCCAATATGTATGTTTCAAAAGAATATCAGAATTACAGAATCCCTTTAGAAGGAATCACATGAAGAAAAAAGGCACTTCCAAAAGGTGTTCTCCTCTCCTGCTTCTACCAAAAGTCATTCAGAGCTCCCTCAAATTTAGAATTAGGACTTTTACAATTACCTCCCATGGTTTAGATGCAAACATAGTCCTGTTAACATAGGATATTACAGTGCAACACTATTCTCAGCAAGAGGACTGTCTACACACCCCAGAAGAGCCATACTAAACATTGCTGCTCCTACTATGCCACAGTTTCAGCTAGTTTGGGCAGGGTTTCTGTTTGTTCTTCTATAATGGTCTGTTCTACAATCTCATGGGAAGAGCAGACCTGCACTTACAAAGGAAAAGCCCTAATTCAAACATCAATCAAGAACCACCATCACAGGCACATGCAAACAATGAATGGCCAAGTACAGTTTTTGTAGAGATGTTTCTCATACAAGAGCAAACGCAAACAAAACAAAAAAAATCCTGTTTAAAATGGTGCCAAAACCAAATAAATGTCCACTGAATGGACCTTCAAGTCCTCTTCTGAAGCTAGTCTGTTCAGAGCACACAAAAGAACCAGCTTTCACAAAATGTGCCAGATATATAAATATTAGAAGGTAGCACAAGAGTCTTTTTGATGCTCTGCACGTACCAAAGATGGACACTGAAAAGTTAATTCACAACAGTAGTTAAGGCAAGATATGTTACTTCCGCAAAGAGGGATGCCATACCTCATGCAGGCTTACCAAGAGGACCATGGTCTCATCAAAAACTGGAGCAGCTAATCTCAGACACCAGAGATACCAGGAAATTTCCAGCAACAGAAGATGCACTTTGTCAGAAGCCAGAATTTTTCCAAATCATCTTTCCTCTCTCTGGCCTGTGCCTTTTAAACTCCCTCTACCAAAGCCACAAAATCCTACTTATCAAGACTATAGGTTTCCCTGTTCTGCAAGTCATTCTCCATGACAAATGACCATTGTATTCATCACTCCAGGTTAGTAGATATTTATATAGTTTCCCCCCCAGCCTCCAAATCACCATACTATCTGAATGACTGTCATATTTAGATATGCTGTATGTTTTAGTTTTCTGTAACCTACAGCATTTACATGTAGATGGACGCAGAGATTGGTCTACCAGGAAATAATCGTACATTATTAAAATATACAAGAGATCTAGCAAAAAAGATTTACAGTGCGTCTATTCTATTGGTTCAGGAATGGAGAGTGAGAAGGGCACTTCCTTGTTTGAAAGCTAAGTTAGTGCTTGTAAAGATGCCAGACAGGCCCAGCCTTGCTAATACTAGTTGTGTGAATCTGGGCGTCTACCACGCTTCTTGCAAAAACACACACAAACAGCATGAGGCACAACTAGTGGAGGTAAAAGCGCCTTTCTCTGACTAATTTAGCCCATTATTACAGAGACAAATACCCTTGTCTGAAGGTGTTGAACAAGCAGAACCATGGCACCCCCCATCCAGGCAACAAAAGCAACTACATTTTATTTATTTTTGCGCATTCATTAAGTTTTGCTAGTGAGCCAGTATAACAAGGTTTAAATCTAAGAAGTTTCAAAACAGTCAGAAGGTGATCAGATAATCCTGCCCAACAGAATTCCAGTTTGACGACTAGGGAGAAAAATCAGAAACTAAGTCTAGTTGTAGTGCTCTCAACAATGCCTGCTATAGAGGATAGAGTGACATGTGTTGTGCAAGTCTGACCCATACCACGCCCAAACACACGAATTGGCTGACCAACAGGTAGGTTCCTTTTGCCACCTCCCTCTCTCTTATCTAGAAAGAGATATAGGGTGGTTTACAGTACAAAACATGAGAAATTTAAAAGTAGTTATATGATGTTGACATGGCAAGGGTAGATGCCAACTTCTGTACATAAATTTAGATGGTCAGTCAATGCAGGAGCTCAGCAAAATGCTTTATGGAACAGCAATGATCACCAGTCAACCCATTATGAGATTCTCTTTATAGGTATGGATGTAAAGTAAGTCAAACTATTGGTATTTAGATAGTAACTGCCACTTCACTATACAATCACCTCAGCCAACATCTGTCTGCACTGGAGTGGCTTGTGCAAGTTATTTCCTGTCAAACCCATCACATACCCATATAGATGACTAGCTCCCCCCCACCCTCCCCTCCAAAACTCCAGTCACCCTACACATAGGCTGCCCTCCCAAGTCTCCAAAAGCCTCCTGTGGACTTTTTTCAGAAACCTCAGCCAAGCAACACCATTCAGGTCCACCAAGAAGTCTGCATCCATGAACCTCTCAAGTTGAGTGGGAGAGGATCCCAAGAAACACATCATAGAAAGTCTGCCAAGGTACTTCTCTTCCCAAGATGGGAAAAAGGAAAGGAAAAAAAACAAAAAACAAAAAAAAAACCCCTTCCTTTGTAGATGGTAAAGCAGGCTCCACATTTCACCAACACCCTATTCCCACCACAGGCTGGTCATGTCCTTGGCATTATTTCTTATTGTGTCATTTTGGTAGCAGACCCACTTACATACTAGAAGAGGTAGAAGTGCTAGAATGTTGACCAGGTCCAGTAACAAGCCATGAAAATAACTCCCGGAAACAAGTCACGGGGGAAAATAAATAAAATAAAACCAAAACCACAGATAAGGGGAAAATAGCTATCCTGAAATTGAAAAGACTATCTTCCAGATACCAGTGCTACTGAGTGATGCAATTTAGAACAGCTGAGCAGTCCGAGCCATGCAGATAATTCACAAGACAGTATTCTCAGTAAGCATCATTAAAACTTCAAAACAGTTTCAAAGCTGACTAATAAGTCTATTCAGACAACCGTAGCCAGCAATGAACTTTCAGTCACCATTAACCATCTGGTTCCCTAAAGCCCCGCTCTTCCTCCCAAATGAGCAATACAGACTCCAGACACAGCAGGATGTCCTCAGCTACCAAACAGTGCTGGCATTCAATATGTGATCTAAAACATTAGGCCTGAGGGAAGTCCCTGCAACAGAGGACTCTTCAGGATTCACTTTCCAAAGCAAAGTTTGTTTTATTAATTCAGAAGGAGCCCTTTACACATGGAAACATGGCAGGGTCCAATTTCTGTCATTCTCAGATAAGTTACCACAGAAAAAGATCTCTACAGACAGAAAAGGTAGGTATGGTTGCAAAGTAAGGTACACATAAAACAGACACAAAATCAAGGAGAGAATTAAATTAATGGTAAACATACACTTATTAAGGCAAATCAGGTTGGCTTCACATACATGTACAAACCAGAAAGAGTATCTAGTGGTGGAGGTCAGAGGAGATAATGAAAGAAAATACCACCCCTGAATTTCATCCTCTTCCACTCCACAGTAATGAAACAAAACCCTCAAATTTTATTAAGAAGAGTGCTTCATTGTCAGTTTGCTAGGAGACTGAGGGCCACCACCAGTTTGCAAGGAAGGAAAGAATGGTCTATGGTTAAAGCACAGAACACAGTCAGGAGACCGAATTCCTGGCTGTTCCAGACTTCATGTGTGACCCCTGGTGCTTCACCTTAACTCCTGCATCTCAGTTTCTTCACCTGAGAAACAGAAACACTACACCCTTGCAAATTCCTACCCACCCGGTAAATGTTTTCTTAATTTACAAGTGAGGTCTTTAGGTTGGTGGGGGGCATTTTTGTTGTGTTTAGTCTTCATTGTAAATCATTAAGATCAAGGGTGGGTGAACAGACAGTTTCTGGACTGGTGAACTCTCATTAACATTTACAAGGCTGGCATAATATTGACCTGCTAGGGTGTTGTGAGGTTTAATTTATAATTTTAAAGTTACAAGATCCCAGGGATTCTTACAGAAGTACAAAGTTCTGCAAATAGAGGAGAATGCAACACATTAATTTGCTCTAGAAGTACAGCTGTTGGAGGCTACCTCATTCCAGCATCCAATGCTCTATCATGTCCAGAGTAGCTGCCTCATTTAATAACAATGGAGTACTAGATGCTGGGTGGGACCTGTAGTTTCTGCAGAACCACATTTTGGAATCTGCTTGGAAGCAGAACTTTCTCCACAGCAAAAGATCCAAGTAAATCAGACAAGTTTGGTTACGCACAGTTGAAAATTAAACATGGAGGAAGGCTAACACGGTATATGAAAGCTGGGTCTTGGAAGTAAACTGAGCCTGTGTGTTTTCCCTCCCTCACCAACTTAAATAAATCCAATGAATAGTACAAAAAACACCCACCAACCCCAAGCGTTCACACTGCTGGTATCAGATTTATCCCTAAAGTCCTTGAATTCAAGTTCTGCTGGTCACACTCAAAGTTCAATGGTAGACTAAGGTCAAGGCAGTGGACACTGCTCCTGCAAGTTTGCAATGGGGTATCAGTGTGGTGCAGACAGATCCAAAGGAGATTACCTGCCACATACTACTCCTCAAGTCTGGCTGCCAGCTAGTGTACAAAGTGGTTCTGACAAGGTTCAGGACAATGTGAATTCTGCCTTCTTAACATGAAGAGGAAGAGAAAGCAACTAGCCTCACGATCAAGAGTGAGCAATAGCTTGGGACTCAAGAAAGCCCACACCAAAAGCCTTCTGCCACTCTAGTTGGGAACACCACTAATTTAGCCACCTTAGAATCAAAAAAATATAACCAACTGCTGTGGGCAAGCGAGGAAGGTACCTGTATTTACCAGTGACGAAGCTTGAGATCTTTGTAACAAACAACTACTTTCCAGCATTTATAACCAGGTGACCTGTTTGCATCCAAAAGCCGAGAGCTGCACTCGTGTCTACACTAGTGAGAAAAGAGGCGGCTGGGGGAGGAAAGACTGTGTGGACAAGAGCTGCAGCCAAGCCTTTGCTGTCAGAGAGTAGTAAGGACACTCCAGTACAGCCTTAAAACCAACACGATACTGATTCCAATATGTTACTCTTGACAAGCCTTGGGTGAATCCCAATCCTACAGACACACACATCCTAGGGTAGGTCCTAAATACAAACTAGATATGTACTTTTCATAAGCTTTAAATGCCAGGTTACAGCAATCCTGAAGCCTAAATTGTGATGAGTTTCCTTTAGTCGGCTTGTTCTTTTCTTCTGGCTGTGAGCTTCTAGCCTCACATCAGCCCAGGCATTAAATGAACTGCTTTTAAAGCAAAGTTAGCAACACTGCAAATTGTTTAACAAGTTAAAAAGGAGAGCGAGCATGAGCTGGCTGCTGGCGAGCAGATGCCGAAATTAATTAGTGTGCCAATGCCAGGGGGAGAGGAGGAACAGCCAACGCTGCAAACTCTTCACTGGTTTCAGGAACAGGTATAACAAGAAATCATAAGGCAACAAATGAAAAAGAAAAGAGACGTGACTATTACACCTTTTCAACAGTAGCAACTCTTAACAGTTAAATGCTATGTGCAGCATAATCAGCAAATCCAAAGCTAACACTGACATTTGTGCACCAGCCAGAATACTACAGCTCTCCTGAAAAACAATGCATTGCTAAAAGTTGCTACTCCCATCAATAAGCCACTAAGGTAACCTTTTACATATCAGATTTCCTGGTACCCTGTCTGATGTGTCTTCTTAGAATCAAGTTTTCTTCCCTTTCCTTCCCTGAAAGTTGCATTAGGACAATGTTTTGTGCTCTACTTCAGAGTCAGGGAATTGGGAGAAGATGAGTGTTAAGGGCTGATGTGGGTAGTTGGAGGGCTGAATAGGATCCCCCATCTGCTCAAGTTTATTTTATAAGGCAGTAATATTACTTCCCTTGATTTTAAGAACTACCACACCAAGTGTGCATATGGTTTTTCAGCAGAAGTTCTTCCTTCAGTGAGGAGCAGTCAAGCCACCTTTGAGCGGAAAGAACAAGTTTCTTTATCTCCAACCCATCACAAGAACTAAGAGGCAGGGTTTTCAGAGATATTTTGGGAATATTTTTAGAGTATAGACAAGTGGGTAATCCAGGATGGGTCTACTGCAACCATTTCCATTCGCTTATCCCTGACTATTGGAAGACCATCTTAGATCAAGTGTTTTACTAGTTTTTCCTTCCTCCAGCACATTAATCGCAGGAGTGCCTTCTAAACAAATGAATGCTCTTATTACATTGCTAATGTTCACCAACATGTACCATCAATACACCCAGGTTTAGTGTGCTGCAGCCATCAACTGGAGATGTTTAGTGTTTTTATGTATTGCAAACACATCCCATTCCAGGAAAACTAAGGCCTTCCCTCGTAAGTGCCATATACAATTAGAATAGGAGCATGAAGGAAAAAGACTGGCATGTTCTGTGAAACAGTAACTTCCTAGAACCCAGACTGGCATACTATCAAGGTGTAATCCCATTCCTAGAGAGGACAGATGGCTACCGGTTAGGACTAGAATGGATTTGGGAGATCTGGCCTCAAATCCCTGCTCTGCCACAGACTTTCTGTGTGATCCTGATCAAGTCCCTTACACTCTCTGTACCTCAGTTCCCTATGTGTAAAGTGGAGGGCATGGGATTTCCGTATCTCACAGGGGTGGAGGACAACAAATACATGACAGATCGTGTGGTGCTCAGATACTAACGTAATGGGCGGGACATACAAGTACCCAAGATAGGTTCCCATCCCATAAAGTCATAAGTTACAATAGCTGGTTGTATCTATTACACTTGCATAATTAATAGGCCTGGGCCCTTTTCCAAGGGTTATGAATGGGTACAAGAATCACCAATCCTATATGGAATAGTTGAATGGACATACATACATAAAGCCACCAATCCACATTGTATAATTTGAGTACTTCAAAAACCACTTTGTCACACCACATGCAGCCAACCACAGTTAAAGCACTATAGAAAGGCCATTTCTGCAAGTCTATGGACATCTATGGATGTGCCGGCCTAGCTAGCATATCAGCCTCGAATGCAGGGCCTTACGCATGTTTGATAACAGTACCCAAGTAGTCAGAAATGTTACAAGTTAAAAAAAATAAAAATAAAATACAAAAATCACAACTCCTTTCAACAATTCAGCCATTTAAATATTTCTTCTGAAGAAGGAAAGTGCTCTTCTTCAAACTATTCCATGGTTAGCACATTTGAGGAAGACCTAGCTAGCCTGCTACTAGAGTTTAATTATTTACACCAAGTTAATAAATACCAGATACTCCTTCTAAATCTGTACAGGGTGCATAGTCCTGTAGTCGTTTGGACTTTAAATCCAGTGCTTGATAGTCATGGAGAGCAAGACATGAAACCTGAGCACAGGAAGGATCCCACGCAGCAAGAGAACACTGCATATGCAGCATAAGCCTGTTCAGTCCTGGGATCCTGGAACAAGTTCAGATGTTACAACAAGAACAGTCAAGTTCCTTCAGCAGAACCCCGACTGAGCATTAATTAAAAAGAGAGAAAAAAGACACTGTTCACAAGTTGTTAATGGGCAGGTTCTCCTCAAAGGACCAAAAGAGATCTATGCAGTCACCTACAGAGCTGTGCACCCACCTACGGGGGCATCGTACCAGAAAGTCACTTCCTCCTTTGAGAAAGACTACAGGATTCATCTCCTCCTCTCACTAGAAGATGTGATGGAAGCAAGCAGCCCTAGTTCTATTTTAGTGTTCAGATACTGCTATTCTCAGGGCAGGTCTATACTACAGGGCTAAGTCGACCTAATTTACGGAACTCCAGCTACATGAATAACGTAGCTGGAGTCAACATACCTTCGGTAGACTTATTGCAGCGTCCACATCGCGCTGGGATGACAGGAGAAATTCTCCCGTCGACTTACTTTATGCTTCTCATTCCGGAGTACTGGAGTCAACACGAGAGCGATCGGTGGTCGATTTAGTGGGTCTTCAGTAGACCTGCTAAATTGACCCGCAGTGGATTGATCGCCGCATGTCAATCCCCTGGTAAGTGGGGACAAGCCCTCAGTATTAGCCTGAAGAGAGAAACCCAAGTCCAATGTCAGATTTTAGAGCATTTCAATAATATTCAGCAGGACATAATGACCACAGACAGTTCTTTTCTCCCAGATGGGGAGCTCCATCCTCCCTTATAATCCCATGAACCTGGCTCTCCCAAGCTCTGCAGCAGAATTTAGAGCCCACAAACAAGGAAACATAGGCTACTTTAGTCTATGTACAAACTGAGGCAATTTCTATGTTTTATGGTAACTGAAGAGATGGTTCTAAACATTCAAATCCACAGAGGTCAGGATCATTCCTCCAATCCCATAACTAAAAAAGAATGTTGCCAAGGAATCTTCCATGTCCTGGTAAGAAACCCAATGATTAAGGCTGTTAAAAAAAACAAAAAAACAACAACAAAAACTTGTGGGCTCTGATTTTGTTGTGGAAACAGCAGCTTCACACACACACAGAGCAAGTTAGTTGTTGCAAATGTGAGAGGCATTGTGACTTGGTGCACAGGGTCACACCACCACTCGAATTTGGCCCAGCCATCCCTCCATCATGCTTGCCTTTGAGAACCAAGTGGGATACACAGCTTCTCTTCTGTGCTGCTGCCCTTCTTTGGGAGGCAGGCTATTTGCCTTGGAAGAAGGTGCTGGAGCTAGTCTGTGGATTCGGGCACATAAAGGACTTGTCTACACACAGGTTTTTGTACTGCTATAACTATCCATCTAGAACCCGGTCAAAGTTAAAGCAATACAACCCCTTAACATGGACAGATGAATTGGCTGTATACATATATACACCAGGGTTGAACCATTAATTATATCTGTATAAAAATAATACCCCTAACCTAAACATTACATCAGTAAATACAACAGTTTAAACCAGACCTAAGCAGGAAGGATTAGATAGGACTCCCTTTAAAAACCAAAGGGGATGCTACTGAATGCTCCCACTGGCTCTAGAAGCTGGAAATCAAACCTGCATCTATGACCATTGTGTCAGGGCAGGACGGAGAACTGTCCCAGGGACTGAATTTCAGCTCCATTGTTATCTATCCACTCTAGTACTGGTGAGGGGATCCTAAATTCTCAGCAATGTATTTAACACATTAAAAACCTATGTGAAAGTTACACGCTCAAGTTAGGTTGCATGTGCAACCTAAGTTTTGCTCCCACATGTGTACGTATTATTTCTTTCCACAGGACCGTTGCCTCATTCAGTGCCTGGGATGATCAAGGTTGTGATCTATATTAGGCTGTGTGTAGGCGCCCTGCCTTATTTGTTGCAAGAGATAGAAGGTGTAAAACAAATGAGGCAGAAGACTACAGGAAGAAAAGACAGGTGTAACGCCACACCCCAGAGGAATTCTCTTCTGTATTTGCCTTTGCAACATTCTTCCTACAAGATGCCAAATAAGTCACTAAACCAAAATTTTGGCAGAGGGCACTAGTTGTATAGGCCTCATTTCTGGGGGGTCCCCAATATGAGACACCCAGGGCCTTACATGCAGAAGTTCTAAGCACTTAACTGCAACTAAAGTCAACAGGAGCTGTGGACACAGCACCTCTGCATTGAGGCAGCGTGGCCTAGAGGAATGAGTTGACAGTTGGGAGTCAGGTGATCCCAATTCCCTTCCTCCGTGGCAAGGAGGGGGAGAGGAAAAAAAATGGCCAGCTATGAACTCAGGGAGCTCCCCTCTTCCCCCAGCTCTCCCAGTGCATACGTGAAGGTGGGGTACAGCAGTGCCCTGGGTCCAGCTTTTTAGACATTCATATGCAATTCTTTTGGCAGGATACCAAAGTTGTGCTGATACCACATGAGAAGTGGAGATTTTCAGGTTTTCCTCAGTCAAACCCATATGGAATTTCACAGAACAAAGAAAAGGCACTTGTCTGGCCACAGGTCTCTTCTTGTCAAATTCCAAAGGCCAGCTACGAAGTCACAAGATTCTTTTATAATTAAAGTGTTAGGAAAGCCAACAGGGAACATTTTAAAGTTCTGTATGATATACTGCCTTAGTTCTAACTTGCAATTCAGAGGCTTGGTCTAACACAACCAACTTATAGATTCATAGATACTAAGGTCAGAAGGGACCATTCTGATCATCTAGTCCGACCTCCTGCACAGCGCAGGCCACAGAATGTCACCCACCCACTCCTATGAAAAACCTCACCCATGTCTGAGCTATTGAAGTCCTTAAATCATGGTTTAAAGACTTCAAGGAGCAGAGAAGCCTCCCTCAAGTCAACCATGCCCCATGCTACAGAGGAAGGCGAAAAACCTCCAGGGCCTCTTCCAATCTGCCCTGGAGGAAAATTCCTTCCCGACCCCAAATATGGCAATCAGCTAAACCCTGAGCATATGGGCAAGATTCACCAGCCAGATACCCAGGAAAAAATTTTCTGTAGTAACTCAGATCCCATCCATCTAATATCCCATCTCAGGGGATTTGGCCTTTGACGTATAACTATGTCTCTTAAGGGTGTGGATTTTCCATGCCCCTGAACAAGGCAGTTATACCGACCTAACCTCCAGCGTAGACAGCGCTATGTTGATGGGAGGGCTTCTCCCATTGACAAAGCTAATGCCTCTTGGGGAGGTGGAGTATCTACGCTAATGGGAGAAGCTCTGCTGTTGGCGTAGGTAGCGTCTTCACTAAGCGCTGCACCAGTGCAGCTGTGCCATTGCAGCACTGCATATATAGACACACTCAGTTAATACCAGCCCAAAACAAATCAGAGTTGTCAATAGTTATAGCTAGCAACTTTTGGAGACCCTGACTGGCAACTTTCTTTCTGGTCTTTGAGACTATTCCAATCACAATAGTTATGTTATGGGAAGATCAGCATACTGGTTACTGCATATGAAACTGGAAAAACCCTGTTCCTCCATCATAACCCCTCATGTTTTACTTCTACACCCTGGTTTCTTACAATAGTTTAACAAAAAAAGTCACCCTCCCACTGGGAATGGGGAGGCAGGGGAAGGAAAGGGTGAAAAATCACCCTGTTATTCACCTCCCCTCCCCACAAAAAGGAGAGGACCACTGGAACCCCAGCTTCAATATCATTTTACTCTGGATTATCTAAAGCAAGGAATTATTTGTACAAGAACTATTACATAGGTAACAGTAATAAAAGCTACCATTACACAGCATCTTATACATTTCACTATAGAAATCTCACATGTACATATTGACAGCTCAGCAAGTGTTTACACAATGCTCAGAGACACTCCAGAAAGACAGACAACCAGCGCCAAACTTACAAATGCCTCTTCCTCACTGCTGAGCTATGACAAGAACTGGGAGTGCAGGTGTATAGAGAAGAGGAAGAAATATGAACTCCTCCCCGATCCCTATTGTACATTTACACCACATAGTTAGATCACTACAGGAACAAGGAAAGTATGCACACGAGATCAACCCTGAAAGAAGCGGCTGTTCCTGTTCCAGCCCTTACCAAAGCTACTCTGTCATTCTGCAAACCTCCTACAGCTGGTTTGGGCACTGTGTTTCTTTAGACACAGAGCACCATAAAAAGCTGTGGGTGGTTTTTTTTAATGCATTATACTAAAAAAAATAATCCTATATTAAATGGACTAGTGGCCTGGTAATTAAGGAATAGGTCTGGGAGTCAGAAGACCTAGCTTCTATTCTCAGCTCTATTACAGACTTGTTGCATCACCTTGGCAAGTCACTTAACCTCTGTGCCACAGCTTCCCCCTTCTGTAAAAGAATTACCACCACCAGAGTGCAAGACTGGAACGGAAAGATCTGTGCTCCAGTGGCAAGCTTTCCCTAGGAAGTAGTGGACTGCCCCCAACTACCAACTTTGACAGAATTTCAGCTTTTAAAAGAAGTTTAAGTTTATGCACATAATATTGTAAAGATTACATTCAGTTTGTGTTTGGAAGGTCAACTGAAGTCTTCCTGAGCCTGCAGAAAACAGCTCCAATCTCTTTGCAGCTGCTCAGCTTGCCCAAGTCAATAAGGGCAAGCAACTAAAAAAAGGACACTATCAATTTCTCTATTGTCATCCAGGCAGGTGGACATTAGAAAAACTGACAAGACCTGTGCCAGTTCCACTCAACTCCCCCAAATATCAACAGGGAACAATAACTTCCACCCTCCCATCTTTCACATTCACCTCTAGCTGGTAGATTTAGGACTTTGGAGAGCAAGTGACTGGTACATTTTTCTCAATCCATGTGCATTTCCCCTTTATACACAAGGGGCTGCCCCAAAAAATTTACAATGAACTTTTTTTTTGTTGACTAATTT
Source organism: Dermochelys coriacea (assembly GCF_009764565.3). NCBI lineage: Eukaryota > Metazoa > Chordata > Testudines > Dermochelyidae > Dermochelys > Dermochelys coriacea. Next base: position 10,251,716 of record NC_050086.2, on the reverse strand, counting down.
CAACAAATTTAAGTTTGACATAGCACCTTTTAAAGAGCATACGCTGATTTTTAAGTTCCTGGTTTAAAAAAAAATACAAGGGGGGGGGGTAAGGAAAAGCTATTGTACTCCCCTGCTGATGTTTACAAGGGTCTTTACAGGAGGGGACATGGGTGGGTCTAGCAGCAATACTGTCAGGCCCACCCCTCCTGTCCTCCTTCACTTTGTACATCCCTTCAGTTTTAGCTTTACTACTGTGACAACTTAGAAACACTCCTGCAGGACCCAAGTAATGACATGCAGGTGAACTTCTCCCCAAAGCAGTGCATGTGACAGCAAATGCAACCGAGCACGTCAATAAACTGCCCATATACAAAGTGGCATCAAATGTACCAAGTAAACAAACAGGGGAGGGAAGAGTACCTTTTCTCCTGTAGTGTTCCAATTATAGTGATTGTAGGTGTTACCTGAAAGATCAGCAAGTACAGATTTTTCAGGTGGAAAGGGAATTTCCAAGTTGGTGTCCCTTTGAGCACAATAGCAAGGACACTGGTGGGGAAGCAGGTGGTGTTGTAACACCAAGACAGCATGGGAGCCTGTGTTATTTTATGCTCCCTTTTAAGTTTTCATTTGTTTTGAAGAAAAGCTGCTGGGTTGTTTATTGCAGGGCATGCATGTTAATACCCCTGGAAGGTCGGTAGATATTTACTAATATTATCCTCAGATGAAAGGTGCTATATCAGCCCAAAGTATCCTTGGAAGCTTAAGTTTCAGAGTAGCAGCTGTGTTAGTCTGTATCCGCAAAAAGAAAAGGAGTACTTGTAGGAGTACTACAAGGCAGGCACCTTAGAGATTAACAAATTTGGAAGCTTAGTATCTTCATGGATTTAAAAAAGTGATATTTGAAAACTCATTTTAAAAAAAAAAAAAAGAAAAAGAAACAGTCTTCCCACATCCCTATGACCTCCTGCCATGATGGGAGAGAGATGTGGTATGTATTTTTCTAGTGTATTATTGAAAAAAACCATCACCGTACTAGCATTATAGCCTAGTGTTTTAACAAGTTAAGTGGAATGACAACGGAACTAGACTGACAGTGATAGGAAACCGTCTGCCGAAGATTCTGTTTAAAAAAAAAAGGAAGTTAATAAAGTGACCCCTGCACCTGTCCCCACTCCATCCCCCATCCCAAACTCCAGAGTGCACATTCTATTAGTATCTTGGCAATAATAGTAGCACAATAGGAGTTACCATACACAAAAAGGTGATCTCATTACCCCCATGCAGAGTAATAAATAAGCACTTATGCAATGCCCTTCATTTGTAGACCTCAGCATATTTTATTAAGGTGGGCAAGCATTATTAAACCCACATCAGCTAAGTAACTAAGGCAGAGTGATTACGTGACTTGTCCACGGTTATACACCATGAGTCAGTGAAAGAGCAGGGAACCTGACCCCAATTCTGACTCCCATTTGGGTGTCCTATCCACTAGATTATGCCGCCCCGGTAGATGCCATTAGTTCATTGGGGCTTCCCAAAGCACAGGTTGTATCCTGAAACACCAGCCTCCTAAACCCACTTGCACAAAATATTTAAACAGAATGGGGAGGCCAAGGCCTTGTCTACACTAGACCAGTTTAACTAAAATCAATTTAAAAGTTAATCTAGCTAAACTGGTTGAACCTTAAGTGTGTCTACATTACGGGCTTGCACCATTTTAAGAAATTTTACGTTAGGGGCTTACATCAATTTTAAAAATCAATTTAATGAAACCAGTGTACTTTTCTAGTAGAGACAAGGTCTGAAAGTCATTCACAGGCAAGGCCCACATCACAAAAGAATGCCACCTCTCTTTTGTTGTAGAGAACTAATGTTTACTAGACCTTACGGGCAATGCAAGACCTGCCAACAATGCAATCCTAAGCAAGAAAAAACCCTAAGATAAAAGTGAACAGGAGCCAGGGCTCAATTTCAGATTCCAAGATATCACAGCTCACTGGCACTAAATGGCTCTGTGCTGCCAATTTATTTTGAAAACCATGTTTTTAACAACATGTTCATGCTTCAGTTGTTACTAAAGTTGAGATTTTAAAGTCAACAACTGGGTCAAGAGATTTTTTTTTTTTTGGTTGTTATTAGCACATTATTGTTTTTAAACCAAGTTCCCTGAACATGTAATAAATGTCTCTGGATGACAGTACACCTATAGGGAGGTTATTCAATATGTGAATGTTTAATGCAACCCAAAGACATCTCCCATTACAGAAGATGCCTTTTACTGTAGTTAGTATTGTATCAAGACAAATACCCACCTACGAGGAGTCTCTTCTTGCAGGCAGTTTTCTTGAGGATTGTTCTGCTCCCTGACCCCACCCTTTTTTCTTTATAATTTGACTACTAATGGAACTGGATAAAGTCCTAGTCCACTACCAAAACTAGCTATACACTACAGGAAAAAAAGGTGAGTGTTTATCTTTTCATTTTACTAAGAGCTCTAGAAGCCCTGTATGTGAGATGGCCCAGACTTCCTGCTGGTCATTCCCATAGACCTCCAGGATCTTCTAGATTCACTTATTCTGTAAAACAAGTCTTCTAATGTCAGTCCAACTCTGTATTTCCAGACTAAAATGGTCATAAGAACTAACAACAGAGTCCCTGCATCTGCCCCGCTCCATACAGATAGAGAACATCCCGGTATTCACAACTCCCTGGATCAGCTGTGCATTCTTATAGGTGACCTATCTGCAAAAGTCTTTAGTGTTGAGACGGTTACATATTGCTGTGCACAAGTGAGCAGCTACTTTTAACCTCTTATAGGAAAGAGTCTTTCAAATCAAGGTTTAACATTAAAAAAAAGTGAAGTAAGTCCTAAAGCAAGAGATGGGTAAAAAGGTCTGTACCTCCACATCATTCATCCTGAGCTTAGAGAATCAATAACATTTATACTTTTTCTTCCTTAGTGCCTGCCTCTTCCCCCCTCAAGAAACCTAAACATTTTTCCCTTCTGGATGACTATATGAAGGGAACTAACTATACACTTCCCCCCCCCCCCCAACTCCCTTCCCTTGATCTGGAAGTAGAGGTACGGGGGGGGGGGAGAAAAGAGGAGGGAAGGAAGGAATTGTTCCCCCCCCTGCTCCAAACTCATCCTTCTGAAATTTCTCAGGTAAGGTTATTTGATAAGCCCCAATTGGCTCACCACTGTACAAGACAAAATGAGATTGAAAGCACTTAGTTTAGTCTGATCTAAGAAACAAAACAGGATACATTGAGAGGAGGTTATAACATAATTTTGGGGTATTATTATTAAACTTACTTCTTGTGGGCAGAGAAGATGCAGGGGGAACTGGTTCCACAGTGCCAGGCAACAGGGTTTCACAACGTGAAGAAGGATTGTGTGCATTTATGTCTGATCATCCTTGGCGCATAGAACTTTTTATAGAGGCCATTTGTGCTGTCAAAAAGTCACTTTCACTCCCAAAACACCAAACATACATTCACTAATAATTTGAGTTGATAGGACTAGATGGCTCACACATATTAAACTGAATGCCTGGAGTATAAATTATAACCAGACCTCCAGGATACACCGGGGGTGAGGTTGTTTTTTTTAAACTAAAATTTTTTTGAAAGTTTCTATCACAGAATCACAACCATGCTATCCATAATCCAAATAGGTCTATGCACTGGAGTAAAAATCCGTCTCAAACAAACAGTTTAATCTTGGGCTGTTTTTTTAGTGCCCATCTTATCCAGGTTGATTTTTTTTTTTTATACAAGATATAAAATTCCTCAGTAGGGCACCAGTTTACATGATACATTAGTGCAACTTTCTTGCAAATACATAGGGTTGTATTGCCCGGGAACTCAAATGTTTACCCAGAATAGTTACAAGTTGCATGTGGACAACAGTGACCACAGCAGTGATAAGAGCCACTCTACTAGAAAACACACTATTTTAATATAACAGAGAGAACACAGCTAAGCTGAAGCAGACATCACTATCAGTTATCAAGGAACAAAACTTACTCTAAGTTTTCAGAGCCACAGAAGAGAAGGATTGAGCAAGAAGGGAGAACTCTGTAGCTGTATGTCACACTCCAGAGTACCAAATGTCTCTGACCCAGAGCTTGCAATGAAAACAGGCAGGGTATGAGCAGAGAGAAGTCTGTCAGTCCTGCACAAGGCCATTACACATTCAGATCTAAGACATGTAAACACAGCGTAATAGATTATCTGCAAACTCTGATTAAGAACAGATATGAACAGAATGTTAGCATCACTGTCCCAATATCCAAAATGTCTGACTTACATGTAGCTGAAAGTGCAATAGCACATTTGTATTGCTGATATTAGTTACATTTCCAGCAAAAAGAAAAAAGGAGTACTTGTGGCACCTTAGAGACTAACAAATTTATTTGAGCATAAGCTTTTGTGAACTACAGCTCAAAATTAACAACAAAAATATTGATTTAGAGACTCTTTTACCCTGCTCCCACTTCTCTCCAGAAAGTAGGAATTTACAATATAGTCAGGCCCAACAGTTCCAGGCATTTGATGTTTAGTGTCACTATAACAAAACTAACAATTGTTCCTTCCGAACTTTAAAAAAAAAAAAAAAAAAAAAGGTCTTGAAACATAGGTAAGGAGTTAGGCCAGACCTGTACTTTAAGAGAAAGCTCAATATGAAAAAAAGTGTTAATCGATAATTCACCATTTCTAGAGCTGCAGCTACAAATGCTTTTTAAAAGGTTTCTAATATACCCCATAAAAGCCCCACATTCACTATCTGATAACAAACCCAGCCAATTTCAATTCTGAAATGGGTCAAAATTAGTCAGGAATAAATGCATCCTTAGATTCCATCAAAGAAATCCTTTATACCAATGGGAAAGTCACATAACCAAAACAAACAGCACGCCCATTGTACAGAGAACCCCTGCTACTGTTCCGACAACACTGAATCTATTCCAGGCTGTATAAAACATAACAAGCAAAATAAATCCAAGGTACAAACAAAATGCCATTGCCTCCTCTTTTGTTTCAGGCACAATGCAACAAGGGCAGCCTGTCTGGAACTCTGCTCCTGCTGATACAGTATTGCTACTGAACTTCCTCAAGGTCAGAGCCAATTTCAGCTGTGGAATAAAAAGGCAGATAGTGGCAGTGATGGTTTGGGTTATGGCTGGCAGAAAAGCAGAGTGTAAAAGTTTATGAGCTCATCAGGATTGTTGTACCATTACATCAGAGGCAATTATAAATGGCCAAGAGCAGGAGATGGGGAGCCAATCAGATCACAGATAGGATGTCAACCTAAGACCAACTGTCTCCTGGCTTTGACAGAAGGATTTTACCTCCATAATTCAAATCCCAAACCAAAGCAATCTGCACTTACTACTCCAATCACTGAACTGTTTACCAGCACTTCCAGGGAGAGGCCCAGACCACTGGGCTAACCAAGAGACTGCTCAGGAAAATGGCCACAGCTAACCTGGGCAAGCTGCAGCTGCCCAGAACAGGTCACTTCCCACCTTCCTACCCCCAGGAAGTGCAAAGGCCCCCTCACTTGGAGCAAGAAGAGGGAGGCAGGGTGTAATGGGGGCAAATGAGCAAGTGCTGCTCTGCAGAGCTCGCACCACCTCTACTGATCTCACCCCTTCCCATGCCCAACAACGAGGAGCTCAACTACCCACCTCCACCCCAGGCACACACGCACCATAGTGCCAGGCCCTTCCTCCACCCAGGGGCTCCCCCCAGCTCCCCCCTAGAGCCCCCAAGGCAGGCAGGGGAAGTGGGAAGGAGAAGGCACCTCTCTGGAAGCCTCGCACAAAGGCTGGAAGGGGAGGAAGAGAAGGCAGAGAGGCAGCCATTTTAGAGAGAGAAAGACACAGACAATGGCAGCTCCCCAGCACTGTGGGTCCAAGTGGGGGAGGGAACCCGTAGGAAATTCGCCCCCCCCCGTCGCCCCCCCATCCCTGCCCCTCGTGGGTGCCCCTCTTCTGCCCTTGCCCCGGCCCCCCTCCACACATCCCCCCCACGTGCGCCCAGCCCCTGCCCCCCTCCACACATCCCCCCCTGCCCCCCTCCACACATTCACCCCCCCCCCCGTGCCAAGCCCTCACCTGCTGGGTCCTAGCGAGCGGCTGTCCCCCTCCAGCGCTGCTGCTCCCGGGGCTCATGGGCGCATGGTGGCTCCTTTGTTGGCCCCCTCCTGCGGCCGTGGCCCAGGCCTGGCTATTGCCCCCACCGTACTGGGAGGCCATGTCCGCGGCCGGGCCCTTGGCAGCGGCTCCCCCGTCCTGGGGCCCGCCGCTGTAGTCGCCCCCGGGGTAGCCCTGGTAGCCGCGGGCTGAGCTGGGGGAGGTAAGCAGCTGGTTGAGGGTGGGGGTAGCGGTGGGCTGCGGGGTGGCGCCCCCTCCTCCTGCTGCCCCGCCGGCGGCCGAGGGCCCCATGGCCCCGAAGCGCTGCTGCTGCTGCTGCTGCTGCTGGAAGGCGGCGGCGGCGGCGGCGGGGGATTTGGCCCCGGCGGCCGCTTGCGCGGGGCTCTGCGCGCTGCCCCGGGGGGAGCTCAGGGCGTAGGCCTGGGGGGGAGGCGGGTAGGCGCCGGCGCTGCGCCCGGCCGCCGCCGCCGCGTAGTACGAGTTGTACTGGTGGTTGGGGAAGCCGTGCTCGGCGCCGCCATGCGAGTTCTGGGGAGGGGGCGGCCCCGGGGGGGCCCCCGCCGGCCCCGGGTAGGGCTGCTCCAGGCCCCCGCTCTGCAGCGCTGCCATGCCAGTGCTTTGTTGTCCGCCATGTTGGTGGAAGGCAGCCGCGGCGGCGGCGGCGACGGCAGCAGCCTGGGCTCCCCGGCCGTAGGGCGGCCCGAAGCCGTAGGCTGGCGGGGCCAAGGCGGCCGGGTGGGAAGGGGGAGGCTGCTGCGGCGGCGGCGGCGGCTGCTGCTGCTGCTGCGGCGCCCCCACCCCGTCGCTGCCGCCGCCGCCGCCGCCGGGCGGCTCCGGGAGGTTATTGTTCAGGGTGGCGGCGGCAGCGGCGGGCCTGGGGCCCGCGTTCCCGTTCGAGCTCTTCAGGTCGGGCTCGGCCCCGGCGTCCCCTCCGTTGCTCTCGGCCCCGTCCTGCAGCTCCTTCCCCGGGGGGCCCTCGCTCTCCGCCTGCTTCTCGCCGCCGCGCTCCGCCACCGCCTCGCCCCCCGCCTCCTCCGGGGGACAATCCCGCTGCTGCGCCTCCGCTTTCTTCAGCTCGGCTGGAGCCGGGGCGCCCAGGCTGCTGGCGGCGGCGGGGGCGACCTGAGCAGCCATGATCCCCCCTCCCCACCTAGCCACCCTCCCCGGACCCCTGCCCCCGAGCTGCTCCCCTGCCTGGCCGGCCGGCGGGAGGCCTCGCTGCTCTGCTGCTCCCCGCTCAGGCGGCGGCGGGCTCTTCAGGGCAGCGGGGGCTCATTCCCCCCCGGCCTGGCTGGCGAGGCGGGGAGGGCTCCGCTGGGCTGGGCTCCCCGGGGCCTGCCCCGCTGTGCCTCCTCGGTTGCAGCCGGCGGAGAAAGGGGAGGAGGGATCGGGGGAGAGGAGAAGGGGGGGGGGACCCGGGACGGGGCTCCCGGCGTGGGAGAGGCAAGAGGGAGGGGGGGGGTGCGGCGGGCGAGCGGACCCCGTCCCTGGAGCCGGGCGGTGCGGCGGCGGCGGGGCCGGACTAGGCGAGCCGAGCAGCAGCTCCCGACTCTCGTCCGCCGAGTCCTGCTCACTCCGACACGAGGCTCAGCACTGCCATTTTACCCAGCGCCGCGGCGGCCTGCCAAACCCGGAGCGGAGCCCGGCCCGGCCCGGACTGGAGCCTCCCCCCTTCACAAAGGAGGCGCAGGCAGGCCCCGGACGCTTGCAACTCAGCGAGGCTGAGGCCGCTGCCGCACGCAAAACCCGCAGCGGATCCCGCGGAGCCGAGCCCAACCTTCCGCCACAAAAGGAAGCTCCCCTGCTGGGAAACACGGAGCGGATTTCGGCCTGGGCGAAGCGGACTGCCGGCTCGCTCGTCAGAAGACCCGCACCAGAGCGCTCCTCTCCCCCTCTGCACTGCTGCCCGGCGCACAAAAAGATACCTGCGACCACCACAAGCTGGTATCCATCCGTGCTAAAGGAGAACAAGGAGAAGTTCACTAAGCATAGGTCTGGGAGCTAGGACTCCTGGGTTCTAGTCTGACTGTGGAAGGCAGGAGTGCTGGGTTTGCTCCCAGAACTGGGATATTATGCTGGCCACAGGACCAGGCATGGATCTGAGAGCCTGGAATACAGGAACATGCAGCCTGGTTCTGTCCAGTGGCCCATTGCGTCCAAGATCCTGTCTGCAACACGGGCTAGTTCCAGATGCTTTAGTGGAAGGTACAAGAACTCTAAATTGGATAATTATGGAATAAGCTGCCCTGAGGGTAGTGTCTATCTTGCCCTCTGGGAGTGTGGGCTAAAGAAACATTTGGAAAATGACTCTACCTACCAAGCAGTATAATGCACTGCAATTTTTATAGGGGGACATGGAAGGAGACCCTTCTTACTTAGGATGCCTAATACTATCCATTTTAAGTGTCTTTCAACTTTTTGGGGAAATTTTTACACTGCATTGTTCGCAGCAGGCCTGCGGAAGTTTAGCTAGGAGAAAGTCCGTGGGGCTATATAAATGCCTTTTCTTGGTCCCAGGATTTTCCATTCCGATTTACCTGTTGTAAACTGTTAAAAATTGCCATTTCCTGGCTGTTGTTTGTATTCCTCTGGAAAATGTTGGCCATATGCCAAAATAATAACTGAACATAAACATGCTAAAGTCAGGGGCTCACACTATTGCCAAAGCAGCAGGCAGTGCACTGGGAACAGCTGGGAGCTGCTAGGGGATGGGGCAGGGAGCGAGAGAGAGAGCCAAGCCAAGCTCGCCACCTGACTACATACCCTTCAGTCCAAGCACATGGTTCTAGTGTCCTGCCTCATTCCTATCACCTTCTCTGGGGGCATCACCCAGAGCAGGACTCCCCCAACTCCCAAGAGATGGGTTGAAAACCTGGTCAGGCTCCCCTCATAACTACACTAGACCCAGTACGGGGCTGAGCAGCATATGCCCCCTGTGGTCCTCTGGAGCCGGGGACAAGGGTCCTTCTGGTGATGACGGGGGAAGAGAGAGAGCTGAGTCAGGCCAGGCTCCCTGTAGATGCAGCATATTGTACCAGCAGGCCATCAGCATAGTTAGTCCTGTAACTCAAGTGATATAAATCTGTACTATGATCCAAAAGTTCTCTCCTCCCCCCTTAAAAAACCCTTAGGAGTCATGCAAAAATATATTAAAAGAAAGCTATTTACATTGCAACGTCAAGCAATTGGAAGTTAGGAAATGTCAGATTTGGAGTTGCTCATTCATGGAGTTGCTGTTCTGCCTCCTGGTATGTATGCATTGATGCACTCCAATTATATGATCACAATATTTTTTTCCACAGGATCCCTACCTCATTCAGACAACAGGCTGGATGGACAAGGAGTTGAATGAAGATTGCAGGGATTACTGTAAATCTAACACTTCCTATATTTCAAGTGCTTGACTTTGCAACCTAAATAACTTTCTTTTAATATAGGTTTTGAGTGTGTAATACATATACAATTATGCAGTTTTCTTCTTGGCTTTAAGTGGTGCAAGTTACGCTATTTTGTATCGCAATCCTTCCCATCAGCACCCTTTGTCTTTATGTGATCTACTTTATAACCTGCTACCATTGATGATTAACTGGAGTAAAACAGGCCCTTGTATTGGAAACCCTTTAGGACAGGGCCCATCTCTTTGAAGCACCATGTACACCTACAACAAATGCAGAAATAGGTAACAGACCATCACATGACACTGGGCAAATCATAACCTGTTTCCCCCATCTGTGAAATAGGAATACTACTAAATCTGCCCACATCTGTGTGAGAAAAATAATGTTTTCAAAGGACACTGAAGCCTCTTTAATGTGAGGATCTCAACAGTGCAAAATATTATTGCTAACTAATTAGTCTTACTTTATATTAGTGCTTGCTAAACTATTTTTAAGTTTGGATCTTGATTCCATACATTGGGCCTGGAGAGGGCAAGAAGTATAGAGGGCTACCCATTGTCCTAATAGTGTAGTTAGCTAAGAAGCCCAGAGGTGGAGAAGGCACTGGACTTTTTACTTCTGCTGTAACTTATCTTTCATTGTGTGAATGTTGCATCTACTGTTTTCTGATATCATCAAGTTCTATAACCCAATCACCATCCTGTCAGTATATTAGGCAGAAGTTTCCTCCTTCTTCCCCCACTGACACAATTTTTTTTTTTTTGTGAAGGGAAAGATTTACAAAAGATATAGAACTTTATACATAAAATACTACCATAAGAAAACCATGTCTATAGGATGCTTGAAGGAGCAGAGGGAAGGTGATGAGATACAGTCTTTCAATGCTAGAACATCAGTTCAAGACAAGTACAGGGCAGTAATGACCCATAGAGATTACCAGCTGTTATGCTTTGAGGGTGTCTATGAAATGGATTGTGGTCTCAACCATTTCTTAAGGGTCCACTTCACAAAAAACGCTATCACAGTTAGCATCCTTGATAGCAGTGAGATAGGGAGGCCAAGTCTAGGACGGTGAGCAGGGCAGCACCTGAAAAACTGGTCACTGCTAGTACTGTGTACGTTTTACAAGAAACAGAAAATTTCAGTGTACAATACCATCAATCCAGCAATAAAATTCAATACAAAAATTAGAATCTATATGTTTAAATTCTAAACAACATAATAAGCTACAACAGGTGCTAAAAAACAGAAGAGACTCCAAAGTAATAAGCTGGAATAGAAATTAGCACAAGTCAATGTGTAGCTAAATTCAGAATGTATTCCAGAGCAATAAATGGCATTACAGGTTCTCTAACCAAGGCAAAATAGCCATTTTTCAGTAGAATGTATAACACAGAGTAGATTCTACCTCAGCAAATTGGCCTAGAAAAAGAGAGGGTTTTTTTCCCCTCTCTCTCTAGAATTGTACTGAGAGTTGTAATAGGATCATACATAATGATAGCTACATTTAGTATTTGTTTTGTCGTAGCCACCCAAAAGCCCTTCTCAGGATTGGGGCCTCAACATGCTTGGTGCTACAGAAACATATAGGAAGACACAATCCTTGCTAAAAGTTTATAATCCAGCCTGAAACAAAAATCGTCATATTCTAGAGCCAGAAACTGCATTGGAGTCTCAGTCACAAGATGCACTTTACCAACTGCCACACAGTTCTGAAGCAATTTCTGAGGCTCTAATTTGGGCTGGATTCCAAAAAATCCCCAATATTTTCCCCCTGCCCACTCATAGGCCTATCACAAAATGTTTCCTCCAGCAGAGAGGGGTTGGGCGTGTCTTTAAATGCTTGCCCTAGGAACATCACTTTTAAATTCTACAAAAAGAGTAAAGGAAACCAACACAAATACCTGGGTTGTTGAGTACACTACATGGTAGTGTACTCAACACAAGAGACCTTTGTAGTGCTCAATAAAATGCAGTGGGCTTTAAAAACTGTGGAAAATTCTAGATTAGAAAATTGATCTGAGTGCTCTTCACAAAGAACCCCCTGTTATTTGATCAAGCACTGTTGTCCAGAAGGAGATTTGGTTTTGGAGCAGATTCTCCTTCAGCAAACCAAGCTAGATTCTCACACAAAGGCGACCCAGTGGTTTTACCAAGCTCTATGGTGGGCTGTAAAATCCAAAAAAGATTAAAGAGCAGCAAAACAGACAGGATATCCCTTTCAAAGATGTTAAAGTGGAGGAAGCGAGAATCTAACAAATTCTGAATTGTTTGGGCACCTAGAAAAATAGAATGGAAAAGGCGCTACCATTTTATCCAAACCCTCTTGGGCTACAAAATCCTGAGTGTTATAATCTCCCAGAAACCAGATTAGAGTTTGCCTCATGAAATTAAACCTTGACATCTCTGGACCCCTTTAGAGGCTATCAAATACAGTCCAGGAGCCTAAATTTCAGTCTAGAGGCTCCCCCATCCAAATTATGAATTTGTCCTACAATTTTTCACCCTGTTGGAATCTTCTTCAAAGAACACTGTGGGACACTGAAACCTGGAGCTGATTGGAATATGGAAACCAGAATGGATTCCATTTACAATAAGGAGATACTCATTTTACCAAGAAGTTTGTGAAACCTGAAGCAATTCCAGAATCTGTCTCTCAGAAAAGAGGCCCTGTGGTTTTATTAAATACTGAAGCTCTCTATGAAACCCAAACTATTAGATTTGGAAAATAGAGAGCTGAATTCTTCCAACATTTCTACCCAAGACCTAAGAATCCTTGTGGTTCTGTGTTGTGATTCTCAGCCAAAGAGAACTGGATAAGACTTTCTTTGAAACATGTCAATTCTCCTCCTTTATTGACCTGAGGGATCATTGCTATGTTATGTGAGGCACTTTTCTCCCTGCCCCCCACCTTCCGTGCTGAGCATATTTCCTCCACTGCCATACCAGCTCCTAGCAGCTCAGATAGTGAGATATCACAGGATGGGAATCCAACTCAGGTCTCCCACATGGTAGTGCAGGCCACCACCACTAGGCTGGCTCTTATTAAGTAAAGTCTCCTTCATGAAGGTGGCCTTGCCATTTAACCTAGTACCAAGGCAGTTTAGGAAACCTGGTATAGATTAGAATGCTAGAAACAGGAGTAGTCTCCCTAATAAAAGAGGCTCTGCCAACTGTGTGATGGCAAATATGGACTGAATTGTTGACATAGAAACCGAACTAAAGACTCTCTCTCTCTCTCACACACACACACACTCTCTCACTCTCTCTCTCACTCTTTTCTTATTATCCCTGGCCCCTTAAACAAGCTATAAACATGGACTGGATTATTACTTCAGGGACTGGATAGAGTTTCTGCAATAAAGTGTTAACTACTGCATCTAAACTGGAATAAAAGAGCTGAGCAGAAACATACAGATTGGAGAATGAAGATGCTCTTCCATTTTACTGGGATGCACAGTATACTGAGATACCTGGACTGGACCAAAAATAAGAAACCAATCTCTTCTAATTCATACAGTACATTTCAAAATATGGAATGGAAATAGCAAAAGTTATCCACTGTACATTAGAGTGCCTATGTGGTTACTGACTAATTTTTCTAAAGAAATGTTAAGTTTTCTGGAAACATGTTTCCATTTATTAGCTCCACTATAATGTTGTATAGTCTATCTAGCTTCAGCATGCTTACTGTAGTTTCATAGCAGCTAAGTATGAATATTATTTATGGATTATTATTTATTTTGTGTATGTGAACAATCTACTGGGTACTGTACAAGACAAAGACTTTTGCAATCCTTGTTTAGGTTCTTTAAATGTAATATCAATATATTGTATTATTCCCACTCAAACACAGCCACAATGGCAAAGAGGCACACAGTGAGAGATCACTACAGAAAAAACTGAAGTGGAGTTTGAACATAAGGTAACTCTGTCAATTTACTGAGCACACCAGCAAAGTTCAAAGGCTGGAGTGGATTTTTAAATTGGATTTGCTATTTCTTTAAAAGTTAGCAAGAAGAAAGGAAGAAAGAAAGAGGAAAGGTAGTGAGTTAAGGTTTCAGACACACTGCTGAAATCTGGCGTTAACGTTTGACAGACCTGAAAAAACTTTGGGATGCCTTTTAAGAGAGGAAAGTGGACTCAAGTCTGAGTCAAGGAAATCCATTATTTTACCAGCCCTAGCCAGGAGGTGTAAAATATGAACTGGAGTTTCATACAGAAAGGTGGAATGGAGCCTACACTATAATCCAGAGATCTTTTCCCTGGCAAACCTCTCACCCTGATGGGGCTCAAAACAGGAGGAAAATATTAAGTGGAGTAGAAAAATAAGAACTTTAAACAATGTAGAATTTGTTTAAGCTAAACAAACAACGTCGTCTTTGCCCTCTATTTCACACATTTGTGATTTTAGTGTAGTAAGATAAAAGCAAGTTTGTGTGTGCATGTGACACAGAGATATTTAGGCCTAAAATGAGGACAAAGTGGGGAAAGCACCTCTGTCTTCTTATTCAACATATGAGTAACATTAAAAAGACTAGTGGATTGGAATTATGAATACGTAACTCCAGACCAGAATTGGTAGATGATCAGATGCTGGACAGAATTCTGGTCAGCATCTAACAGTTAAGTGCTCTAAAAGAACAAATGCATCTATTTTATATACACTTGTGTATTTACAAACACACAGAGACTACATCCTCCTCAAAGTACCAGTTTCTGGTGCTGAATATTCTTTTAAAGAAGGAAGTGTAAAGCTTTTAATAAAAAAACATGGACTGGAGTTTTATAAAACCACTGCACTGGATCAGGAACATAACTGTATCATTTCTGCTGAGCCCCACTAGAAATTTGTAGCCAACTCTAGTTGACAGAAGCAAAAAAAATTACAATAGAAACCCACTTACAAATAGTTTAGAAATCCTTTTAAAACTCCAACAGAGAGAAGAACTTTGGGCCTGTATTCTCCTATTTAAGCAAAACTATTATTGGATTTCAAGCGCTTGGAACCACAATATTACACACAAACACAAATGAGATCACAAATTAGTTTGCCTTCATAAGAAAAGCTACGGGCGGTGAACAAGTCTGTTCATCTGTGTTTCTTTTACTGATGTTCTCCTTTTTCAGTGGGGTGTAAAAAATATGTTTACACTTTTGAGCAGCAAAGTGTATTTTGGGGGAAGTTTGAATGGTGGTGTCTTGACTGCAGTAAAGGATTTTGCAGAAAGAAAGACATTCAGAAAAAGGGTTTTACACCCCTTCATGAAGCTCTTGCACTGCCATTTTACTGAGATAGGGAGGGAGAGAGGACAGACAGCGCTTGCTATGAAGTTTCTCACAGCAATTCTGGAATGGATCTGGAATGGAGTCTTTTGTTCAAACGCAAGTTGAGTATGAGAGAGAGTTGCAGTGAGATGAAAAACAGAGAGAGAAGGAAAGAGAGAGAGATGAGAAATAAAATGGAGGGAAGCAAGTAGATAGGAGACACAAATCATGTAGAAATGGGGTTACTTAAAAAAAAACCCAGTAAGTTTGATCACTCCCCTGTACTCCACAGAATAGCATTTACAGAAAAAGTTAAAAGTCCCTATCCTCAGGCACAAAATCCACCAATGGGAATAAGTGTGAGACCCAAGGAAAAGTATTAGTACCAGAAGTGGATTTTTCAAGGGGTTCATGCCCTTTAGTGTTCTGATTGTCAAGACTGTAGTCACTTGCTCAGAAAAGAGTGCCTCCTACAGTCACCAGGAAAAGTGGCCTAAAAAGTAAAGTAAGAATAGCTGCTACAGAAGATCTGTCACACTCCACTCAGCAAACTAATGACAAGACAGAAAATCTTCTATGAAGAGTTATAGCAGGTCCCCAGATTATCACTTTCTCTTCTAAAGTTTAATATGAACTGAAGACCAGATTAAAATGTATGGAGTTGGGCTCCTCTGGTTCCCATCCCCCAAACAACTGTTGAAGCATCCTGTATTAAATAGCTATGACCCCAGGTTGAATGGGGAGATCAGGAAACAATGAGAGAATAAACATCACACACACTTAATGCTTAGACTCCCACAACACATACTGTACTAACATAAGCAAATCCTTTGCATTCCAATATACATTCTTCCCTCACACAACACACATGCTGTTTACATGTATATTCAGAATGCCAAAAACCACTATAGTGAAACTTGCCTTAATTAACCCTCAAAAGACTGACAAAAATTGATCAGTTAAGGGAGGTGGTCTAATAAAGTTCAAGCAGAACTGTATTGAGCTTATTATTGGATACTTTGGAGCACATTCTTAAGACAGAAGATTGTCTGATGTATGTGGCCTCTTGCACAGGTTTCAAAGTATATAATATGCCCTAAAAATATCAATACTGTGTTACTTGAATAAAATAAAAAGGATAGAAGACATTCATCCTTTACTGTCTCTCAACAAAAACTTGGGGGGTGGGGAATGAACATACAACATACATATTTATAAAACGGACTGGATTGCCATACTGACAGTTCAACAGGATACAATGTGGGGGATCCAAGTTAAATATTTAAACTTGCTCTTCCACTCAGGCCATCAGAAACTAAAAGCCCTAGTTGGGAGAGAATGCTTCATACTGCTCAGACTTCTGAAACAACCTCTATGGTTGTTTCAGTAGTGAAGTCCAATGGTCCTCAGCTGAAGGAACAAGTCAGTTGCTGCCCTACAATGGCTTGTGGGTTGGGAAATAAAAAGCAAAATGGAAGAAGAAAAATCATCAGGGAAATGGGAATGGCTAGTGAGAATTATTCTGAACTGAATAGTTAGGAGTCATATCCACAGTGTTTGGATCCTATTATAAAATGGCTATTTTAAAGTTTGGATAAACATAATACTCTGTAGGATGTGCAATTATAGTATCATACGCACAATTTTCAGGTGCTGGAGAAATCTAAGTCTGGATTTTCAAAAGACCTCAGCGCACAACATACTGAATTTTTCTGAAAATCTGTTTATTCTGGTGTCTAAGTGGGAGCTGAGTTCTTTTGAACATCTGTCCCCTAGTTTTCAACCTCATACTTCTCACCTGAGGCATGTATAGTGCTTCTGCTAACAAGTTTATAATCCTTATCAGCTATTTAGATTTGTCTTAATACATAACAATTAAATAATAAAATTACTTGTGTTGAGGGAACATTCAACAATCAATATTTAGGTTCTCACCATTTCATCTTCACTGCTTTGTCTTCTGGAATATTTAATACAACTGCATTGCCATTGGGGGCCTCTAAAAATGCCTGTTACATTTGATAGGAAAATGGCATGAGGCATCAAATAGGAATTTTTATTCTCTGTCACAGTTTTATATTAGTATTACTTCTTACATGCTTTTAGGTAATTAATAGCTTAAGAGGGTGCTAAATGAAGATTAAAAATAAAATCTCTTCTTCATATTCAGTTTCTCTATTCTAAAACACTGTTCATCTCTGACATAACAGTTTTCGGTAAATAAAAGGTTGTTACAAAGAGGAGGGAGAAAAATTGTTCTTCTTAACCTCTGAGGCTAGGACAAGAAGCAATGGGCTTAAATTGCAGCAAGGGTGGTTTAGGTTAGACATTAGCAAAAACTTCCTAACTGTCAGAGTGGTTAAGCACTGGAATAAATTGCCTAGGGAGATTGTGGAATCTCCATCATTGGGGATTTTTAAGAGCAGGTTGGACAAACACCTGTCAGGGATGGTCTAGATAATACTTAGTCCTGCCTTGAGTGCAGGGAACTGGTCTAGATGACCTCTCGAGGTCCCTTCCAATTCTATGATGATGTGTGTTAGTATGGGGATAAATGTAATGTCAAAAAACAAAAATTATGACTGGTTTACATGAACAGAAGAAAAATATTCTTAGAAACTAGACATGTTCATTAATATTTCAGTTACTATAATCCTTATTTTATTTAATGATGTTGAATTAAAAATATCTTTTTTACTTTAATAATTTAAAGTAAAGTTTTAATACTTTAATATTTAATGCTGCCTGGAGTTAATACTTAGTCCTGCCTTGAATGCAGGGGACTGGACTAGATGACCTCTCGAGGTCCCTTCCAGTTCTATGAAAGTATATACAGAAGCCCTGTCTTGCGGTAGAGGCTTTTTTTTTTTTTTTTTTTTTTTTTTAAAGGGGCCCAGATGCTGGTCAGGATTAAGGTTACACCAAACATTGTACACTGCCATTTTTTAATCAGAATGAAACAGACAGAAAATACGTACAAGGAACTCAGAGGAATGGAGTATGATTGTGACCTGCATACCCTGCATTAACCCTAGGGGAGAGTGCTTGGATTCAGTGAGAGAAAGAAAAAAATCAGTCACATCAACTTTACATATAAAATTCTCTAAATTTTAATTATAATTATTTTAATTAAACATCTGTCAGAGTTTCTGTTTTAAACCCTGTTTTTCAAAAGGGATAAAATTCAGCTGTCAAAATTCACTGTGGATTCACAGGTCTCAATACTGCAAGGCACAGAACACACTGGCCCAATTCAGTATCGCACATAAGTACATATTTAATTTTATGCAAGAAAGTCCCATTGCTGTTAAAAGACTCATACTTAATATTAAGCATGCACTTTGTTGGACTGAGGCCAGCTTGCTCAGCACTTTCCAAGATCAAATCCATAGCAAAAGTATACAAGTTCCCAGCTGGGAAGAGAATAAAAATCTGTGCATGCACAAACATACACAGAGAGAAATTAAAATCAAATACCTTCTGTGGGGAAGGGGACAGAAGATTTTTGAAAAGTCTTATCTTTAACAGACATCCAGTTCACATATATGGGTAAAGTGGAACCATTTTAAAGTAAAGTCACTCTATATGGTGCATAACTATCCTCAGGTACAATCTGTATATTGCAACAAATAATTAGTAACTTTTATGCTCATATTCTATATAGGATTCTACTATACCCATGGTCATTGAGAGTAGAATATACTGTTACACCACTTGTATCATGGTCTTTGTACTATGAAAGACTTTTATAAAAAGGTTGATTTAAAAAAAATTGTTAAGATAATAATCCAGATGTACTTCCTAAAACATAGAAAGAACACAAATAAATTGTTGAATATCTATTCTTACTTCCAGCAAACTCAAGAGCTATGCTATTGTAAATAATGTTTCTGAGTTTCAAAGAGTAAAAGGAAGGTAAAAGTGATTACTGCATGGTTTATTAATACAAAATTGAGATATGAAATATTTCAGATCAGTAAAAGAACAGGTGTGTAGACCAGCCTTGTAAAACCCTCAATAAAAGGAATCCGCTCAGGTACAAAAATTTACTTTCTCACCTTTTAATATAATGATGATTGCAATTAAATATATATATATATGATCCTTAACTCATCTACACAAAATATTTTTTTTAAAGAAGCATTTTAAAGCCTTGATCCTATAATCTAATGCATGTGGGTAGCCCCATAAGGAACCATGGGAATAAAACCCAGCTATGCAGAGCTTGGGACAGCAGATGTTCCCACATTGCCACCAGGAGGTTATCCAAAACCATCTTGAAGGAGCACTGTGGAGCTTAAGTACCACAGGAAGTACTGCCCAAATGGTGGGAAGTGACAGCACTCTGTGGCCTTCTGATTGCCCCATGCTCACTATTTAACCCTGGAGAGTGCCCCAGGACGTTGTCTGGGCAACCACATAGACTTCTGGCCTACTACAATGCCTCGCTGTGCCTCCTGCTCTCCAGCCTCTGACCCAAGCCTGACTTTAACCCTTAATCGTGCCTCCTGGTTCCTGCCAGGTAACTACCTCTGATCTCTGACTCTGGCCTAACCTGGATTCTTGCCTATTGATCCCGGCTCCAGTGATTACTCTAATCCCAGCTTGCTGACTGTTGTGAACACCAATCCACCTGTGACTGCTAGGACAGACAGCCTATGCCCTGGTCCTTTACAGGACCTTTACACCTGTGTGGAGTCCCAATGAAGTTTTTGGGACTCTGCAGAGTCAACTTGGGGTCAACTTGCAAAGATTTGATTCCAGGATAGGAACCCTAAAAGCATAAGGACAACATTTTAAAACTTTGGTGCCTAAAGTTAGATCCTAACTTTATCCTAACCTACATAAAAATTGCTTGATTCTCAAAAGTTCTAAAAACCCACAGCTCCCATTGACTTTATTGGGACTGTTCAAACTCAGCACTTTTGAAAACCAAGCCATTTGTTTGCAGCTGCCTAAATATGAATGTTAGGAGTCTCACTGTACAATTTTGACAGAAGTGTTTCTCTGCAGGAACTGATAACATTGCAAGCACCTGCAGCAAAGCAAAGCTACTGGTTAGAGATATCAGCTTTTCAGGAAAAGTAGAACCTGAACTCAAGATTTGCTGAATAAATAGGAAGAATTGATTTTCAAATGTTTTGTTTTTTTAAGAGAGAAAATATTTTATATACTGCATCCAGTAAAAAATTATCAAACCTTTTGCTTAAAAAATCTCTTGAAGCTAAATGTATTTATATTTGCAGTCTATATAGATACCCTTGCTGGTTTGCAACTTTAATCCCTTTTCAACCAATTTACTTCTAAACAATGTTTGAATATGGGGAAGAAGTGAAGTTGCTACATTCCCACTTTCACTAAATATCTATATCTATATATTCTTTCAACTGGCAACAGTGAAAAGTGGGAGGAAGGCATAACCACCTATACTCCACCCCTCACTTTAAGCACTGCTTTTAAAAGATAACACTAACCCTCCTAACCATTGTCTCTCAATGCCAGGAAATCCTTTGAAAAAGCAACTGACAGTAATATAGTTCCTCTCAGTAACACACACTGTGGGTCACTGCCATAGTAACATTTGGTTCTACCATTCATAGCCTCTCATTGCTGCAAGTGTCTGGCAGGGCAATGCTGGATTAGTGTATTTACCATTGATGATTTTGCTCCTGAAATGCTTCTACGCAGTCTTCTTCAAATTCAAGGCTGTCAGAATTACCTATATTATAGTCAGTATCAATGTTCCCTAACCCAGTAATATTCAGAACTGGACAGATGATAAAGAAAATACAGCCACTGACTAGAAAAAAAGTCACATTTAAATTAATTTCACTGAACTTCAAATGGAATGATTATGCTAGATCACAATACAGTATATTCTTCTGGCTGTCTTCTTTGTTGAAGAACAAGGGTATGACCTTTTTAAACAGTGTTTTGGGGGTTTCAGAATTAAAGGCCTAAGAAGATCCAGAATGACCAACAGTATTTCCCTTCCTCCTGCTTTCTCTTCACTAAGCATGCCATCATATTGTTCTTCCTTGGTACAGAGTCATACTTCCTTTATTTTGCGCTTCCTTTCCCAGATGTGCAGCCACCTTGTCCTCTCATACACAAAATCTCTCTCTCTGCAACTCAGAAAGCATAAGTTAGTAGATTTACTTAGAAGTAAACTTCAGTGCTATGTTATACATATCTATATATACACAGTTTTAAGATTCATGGTGTATTTAGACAAAGTTTACCAGTACATACAGTTAAAAAAAGCTAAGATATTTTAAAAGCATTTCCACTTTTTTCTTTCCTACAGAGACCAGAGTTCAAGATTCTGGATTTCCACGGATACAGTTAATGACATCACTGACATAACCACTTAATCTTATTGATGTAAACCTCATCCTCCCATTCCCCTACCCTCCTATTGTCTATTTGCTTATTATGTTTTTGTCTGTTCTTAGACTGTAAATTCTTCAGGAAAAATACTATATTTTTATATATTCTGTAAAGAATCTAGATACTTTTACAATGTATAACAAATAATAGTAAATAATTCCTGAATCAGCATGAGGAATAAGAGCTCCTTAGAGGTCAGTGATCAACTGTTGCAGTGTGTTGTGATGATTCACTACTAGCTATCAGCAGTTACAGAAGAAAAACAAAACCCAATCTCAGCTATTGGCAGGTAAAAGGCTTCTCAATAAAACCTTTAAAAAGAGGATTTTATGCTGGATCAAAATTGAATGATACAGTATGCTTTTTTCACAAACAGCTTTGATCATTAACAAATAGGGGCAGAACATGTTTGTAAAATATGCAAAGTGAAGAGACAGAATTGTGTTGAGACGAATGAAAGTCCCATCCCCCCCAATACTTACTATAAAAGCCCAATCATAAGGAACAGAGTCCCCTAACATCAGCTCTCCTTCAGTATGCATCCACAATCATGGTGGACAATTCATTACAGTGATATTTCAAGATAAGTTTTCTGGGACAAGTCATATCTATATAATAAGATTCCTCTTTGTATCACTCTGAAGCCTAAAATGTCGGTTGAATCAGTGTGTAGCAATGAAAGCAGCTACAAGCGTGACTGAGAGCTCTTTTTGTTCAGAATATCACAAGGATGAATCATCACTCAGTTTCATGGTTTGTTACCATCCAATTTTTAAGTTCTCAACAATTTTGAATTTACACCCATGCAGTATATAGCAATAGCAAGGCATATATTGATGCCATGCCAAAAGTCCTAGACCATTGTGATATCAGAGATAATTTAAGCACCACTCTAACTCTACAGTTAATTTATATGCACCAATTTAATTGGTTATAGGAAAAAGTGCACAAACAGTGGATTATGTAGCCCAACTGTCACCCACACAATTTGTAAGGGACTGGGGCATAGGCTGCCTGTCCTAGCAGTCACTGCTGGGCTGGTGTCCACAAGTCAAGGACAGCCACAAGGCAGTAGTCAGTGACCAGGAATCAGTGTAAGTCACTGGAGCCAGGCTCAATAGGCAAGTATCAGGGCCAGAGAAAGGCTGGTGTCAGAGCTGGAGATCAGAGTTAGTTACCAGGCTGGAATCAGGAGGCAAGAATCAGGGTCAGAGTCAGGCTCAGGACAGAGACTGGAGGTGCAGAGAGCAAGGTGAAGTCTGGAGTTGCCACAAGACAGAAGTCTGCATGTTGCTCAGACAACTTCATGGGGCACTCTCTGGAGTTAAACAGTGAGCATGTGCCAATCGGAAGGCCACAGGGTGGTGTTGCTATGGTCCTTTGAGAACTACCTCTTGGGGCACCTAGTCTCCACAGTGCTCCTTTGATATGGCGCTGCATGGCCTCCTGGTGGTGATGTGGGAACAGCTGTTATCCCATTCTCCACAAACCAGAGTTCTAGTCCTATGGATTCTTACATTACTCACTCCCTTCAGGCGGCATCCTTCCTCTGGGTTGGCACTCGGCCTGGTTTGTCTGGATGGTCTTGATGAAAGTTTTTTTTAACCAGGTCAGAGGCATAGCAGGTTCCCAGGAGTGCTCTTCCGGACCATAGCCCTCACGATCTTTGAGGTACTACAGACTCCCCCTCTGCAGTTTAGAGTCAAGGATAGCATCGACTATGTATTCCTCATGCTCTTGGACCTGGACCAGCAGGAGCAGCTGTTGGGACCACTCAGGAAAGGGGTCTTCCTTGTAAGGCTTCAGAAGGGATACATGAAAGACAGGATGTATCTTAAGGGATCTGAGGGAACTACAATTTGAAGGTGACAGGGTTGATTTTCTGAATGGAAATCTGAGGAACTGGTGGTCTAGCTTTCAGGATGGTCTGTTCATACAGAGGTGTTTTGCGGCAAGCCAGACTTTTTTGCCTACTGTTAGAGCTGGGTCTTCCTCGCGTTGACAGTCTGTGTAGTGCTTGTAGTCCTTTTTCATATCTTCAAGGAGGTCCTTAAGCTCCTTACGGATATGATGAATTCACTGGATCAAGTCAGTAGGTTGCTGTGTTTAGGGAGACTGCCAGCAAGGCCAGGTCTAAAGTGAGGGTGGTACCTGTAATTTGCAAAAAAAAAAATAAAAAAGTGACTCTGCCCCATGGAGGCATGGCTGGTGTTGTTGTATGAGAGCTCGGCATAAGGCAGGAGGGACAACCAGTTATCTTGATGATAGCTGATAAAACATCTTCAGTTTTGCTCTAGTACTTGGTTCACCTTCTCTGTCTGCCCATCTGTCTGGGGGTGGTATGTGGAGGAGGTAAAAGCACAAACATCCAGTAACCAGAGAGTTTCATGCCCAAAGCGTGAGACAAACTGTGGGCCTTGGTCCAAGGTGATATGGTTGGAAGTCCATGAAGACTGATAACATGCACCAGCAGGAGATGAGCTGTTGTTTCAGCTGAGGGCAGGCAATCACAGGGATGAAGTGTGATATTTTGGTCATTTGGTCTACAACTGTCAAGACCACTGTGTGGCTGTCAGATTTGAGAAGTTCACTATGAAATCAAGGGTGATTGAGGTCCAGGGCCTAGGATGGGGTACTAGAGTTCTGAGGGACTTAGCACAGGGAATCCTGGTGCATGAACACAGGTCATAAGTGTCAACGTAGTGCTGGACTTTGGTTCAAATATGGGGTCACCAGAAGAAACAGGAAACCGTGCAGAATGTCTGAAGGTGGCCATAATGGTCTGCCAATGGGGTGTCATGGCAGAGGTGAAGCACTTCTAAACAGGGGTACCCCGACGGAACATATATGTGCCCATCAAATTATGTGACCTTGTCTTGTGTGGAGCTTTGCATTTTGGATCTGGCTCTCAATTTCTTGGTCTGTTCTGTCATCTCCTAGGCTAACAGATTACACCATGAAGCAGATTGGATTAGCTCAATCTGATCTTGGTGTATTGTGGCACTAAGGAAGTTGCCAGATTTTAGGAGACAGGATGATTCTTGGTTAGGTTCCTCACCCTCTTGGTAGCATTCTCCCTTTCAGCATAAGGCATTGGCTTCCTCATTACCAAGCAATACATGATGATGAAATAGAACTAAGAGAAGAATATTGCCCACCTGAGCCGTCTTTGGTTCAAGGCTCAAGCCTTACACAGATATTAGAGGTTCTTATGGTCAGAGAATACTTGCATCTGATTTCAGGCTCCCTTGAGGTGAAGGCATCACTTTTCAAAGGCTGATTTAATTGCAAGCAGTTCTGTATCTAATATTTCACAATTCCATTCAGCAGGGGTGAGTATTGGGGAGTAGTAAGTGGAGGGATGCAGCACTTTCTGTGGCCCATGACTCAGAGAGTCTGAATTCAATGCAGGCATAGGCTTCCACTATAAATGCCTGGACTGAGTCACAATGTGCTAAATCAGGAGCAGTGGTGAAAGTGGCCTTGAGCTGTTTGAAGGCAAGGTGAGAGCTTCAGGCACCCAAACAAATTCAACACCCTTACTGAGGAAGTTTGTCATGGGGACTATTTGCACTGAGAAGCCTGGAATGAACCATTGGTAAAAATCTGTAAAGCCCAGGAAGAGCTGCAAGTCCTGGGGGGACCTGGGCACTGCGCAGCTGGAAATGGCATCCACCTTCTGGAGAATCCATCTTAATGTCCTCTGGGGAAAGGCTATAACCCAATAATTCTGCAGAGGATTGGTCAAAGGTACATTTTTCATATTCAGTTTCACATACAGCTGTGCTTCCATAGTCTTTCCAGGATGGAACAAACCCCATAACAATGCTGCTTGGGGTTCTCTGAAAACAAGGTGCGTTGTCAAGATAGATGACTATGTTGGTCCAGGATGCCTCTAAATACATCATTCTTGAAGTGTTAATGGGTTGCGGAAGCAGTGGTCAAACCAAATGGCATTACTAAAAATTCTAAGTGCACATAGAGGGGTTTGAAAAACAGACAGTCTTCCATTTATCTCCTACCCTAATGTGCACTAGGTTGTAAGCCCCTACCAGCAGTCTGTTTTGGTGAAAATTCTGGCAGACCACACTTGAGCTAGCAACTCCAAGATTAGGGGTAGGAGACACCAGTTTTGGACTCTCACTTGGTTTAGGGCACAATAGGCTATCCAGAGAGTAGCATTCCATCCTTTTTCTTAACAGTAAGAACCAGAGCTTCTGCTGGGGAGGTGGAGCACTGGATGAAGTTCTTGGCCAGGTTTTCTTGGATGTACTCGCAAAGGGCTGTCGATTCTGGCTTGGACATTACACAGATCCATCCATATAGGACCTTTGCCTCGAGTTGTAGGTCTATAGAGCAGTTGTAGTCTCAGTGCAGAGGTAGCATGTCTGCTTTTTTTTTTTTAAAATGTCTGCATAATCCTGATACTTATCAGGTAGATGGGGACTGAAGTTTGGGAGTGGTTCCTTTTGGTTAGCCACCCACCACCTGGGTTTCTCCTGATCAGCTGCATGAGCCTGGGACAGAGGGTGGGGACCATCAGTATGCAGACTCTTCATCAATGTTCAGAGGGGAAGCTGATCCTCTCCTCTCACCAGGAGATGCAAGGATTGTGCTGCACGAACCAGGTGACACCTAGAATCAGGGGGAAGCATGGAGAATGAATTACACAGAATTGTAGCACCTTGTGATGTCCCTGGAGTACGAGCTCTAGGGGTACTGTTTCCTGTATTACAGTTCTGAAGACAGGAGTGACCCATCTATCATTTCTATGAAAACTGATGTAGACTTTAATGGTAGGGGGATTTGTAGGGCTTGAGCAGCTTTAGCACCTCTGAAATTATGGCTGGCCCCGGAATCAATCAGGGCCCACTGAGGGGGAATTGGCTTGGCCCCATTTGCAATACGCAACTGTATCTGTACTTGGAAGGGGAGGACTTATATGTCCCAGATAGGGTTTCCATCAAGGGCTGAGGGGTAATTCTGGAGCAGAGCGACCAGGTGGTGTTCAGGCTGGCCCACTCTATATGGGTTCACTTGTTTCCAACTCCTTGCTGGTCGAGGTCCATGATAGGCAGGAGGTGAGGGCATGTCCTGGCACTCTGTAATAAAAGCATAAATTATTTGCCCATCACCTTCCTTCTCTTACAGGATCAAGTGTCAGTGCGCCAAGTAAACTGGCATCAGTACATGGTTGGACCCTGAGGTTTTCAGCATGGCATACAGGCAAGGTGGCGATGGCATGGTTCCCCTTCTCCTTTTGCTCACACAGCAGTTGTCAATATGGAGAGAGAGTTCAAGAAAAACATCCATCCTGGTTAGGATCTCAACATGGGTTAGCATATCCCTTACCTCCTCACTAAGTCCATACTAAAAATTGGTGCAGTTCAGGCTGCCTCGTTCCACTTGTCAGTTGCAAGTCACTGGGACTGGGCAGGGTATGAGGCAGCTGGCTCTCTCTCTTGCTGGAGCCTTTGTAGTGGAGCTTCCATTGAGTGGGTGGAATACTTGTGGGGGGGGGGGGGAAATCACAGAAAGACGTTTTAGTCAGTTAACATCAGGATGTCCTGCTTCAGCAGGGGGAAGGCCCAATTTAGCACTTTTCCAGCTAGCAAACTGATCACTATTCCCACCCTCACCTGGTCAGTGGGATACATTCCTGCTCTGCCCTGGAAAATGAGACTGCATTGGTTCAGGAACCCCCTGAACTTCTGGCGGTTCTCATCAAAACATTCATGTAGCAGTACGGTCGGACCCTGTTTGGAGGGCAGTGGCCCAACATGAACCTGCAGCATGGCCATCTCTTCCTGGGATCATGCTAGCTGCATGTCTGATTTTCTGCTAGGAGCTGTGCCACTTGGGACCACAGCACATAGTTCTTGGTGTGGAGTTGAACAAGCAACTCCTACTGATCTGGTAGCCCAGTGAGTCATGATAGACATGCCCCTTCCATATCCCTACTAAGGGGCTTCTGCAGAAGGAGTTGAAAGTGGTCTGGGGAAACTACAACAGGACCAGGGTGTAAGATATCTAACTTAGCAGTCACAGCTGGTCTGGCAGCCACAAGTCCAGGGCAGCCACAAGGCGGTAGTCAGCAAGCAGGGATCAGAGTAATTGCTAGAGCCAGGATAAAGAGGCACAAGTCAGGCTCAGAGTCAGGCTGGGGTCAGACCGGAGATCAGAAAGTGAGGTGAGGGGTAGAGTCACAGCAAGCCAGAAGTCTGCCTGGTTACCAGACAACTTCCTGGGCCACCCTCCAGGGTTAAATAGAGAGCACGGGCCAATCAGAAAGCCACAGGAGCTGTTGCCATAGTCCCTTTGGGTCTACATCCTGCAACTCCTAATCTTCACAGTGCTCCTTGGAGGTAGCTCTGCATAACTTCCCAATGGCAATGTTGGAACAGCAGCTGTCCCAGGCTCTGCAAACCTGGGTTCTAGTTCTGTGGAACCTTACACAAATAACACAACAGACCCAGAAGTGAAAGTAAGGCAGTATAGCATACCGGTAAGAAAGTGATCACCAGTACAGGTCGGTACACAGCCGACATTAAAAGCGCTTTAAGCTCCATACCAGCACGGCCGCTGATGGGGGTGGGGGGCAAAAGGGGCAGCTGCCCCGGGGCCCAGCAATTTAAAAGGGCCTGGGGCTCCTGGCAGTGGCCACAGCCTCATGCCCTTTAAATCGCAGCTGGAGCCCTGGGTGGTGCGAGCTGGGCAGCGCTGAAGGGCTGCTTGGGAGAGTCTGGCCCCAGTCCCGCCCCTTCTTCCCAAGGCCCCGCCCTTCCAGGGGCCCAGAACCACCCCCACCTTGCCCAGGAGTCCAGCCGCACTGCGTACTGATAAATCCTTTAAATTATTTTCACCCCTGAACAGATCCCCTCGTTTGCCACCAGCATACACAATAATCCCAAGCATCACTCTGACTCCTAGAATGTGTGAGTTAGTGTGAAGCAATGGGAACAACTACAAGAGGTTTTTGTTTAGAGTATCACCAGGTTCAATCATAACTGGGATTCACAGTCTTATACCATCCAATTTTTTTAAGGTTTCAGTCATTTTTAGATTATTTTGTTTGTTTGTTTTGGTCACATATTACTTTACAAATTATACCCATGCAATAGCACAGGCTTTTAGCTACTAGTTTGTTATCACTGTCACTGGAATGTTTGATAATGGATTCTGTTGAAGACAACAGATTCCTGCATTGTCAGGGAGATAGTCTGGATACATTAAATCAGTCTTTTCCATCTCTAATTTCTGATAACATGGCCATTTCCTTCCACTATAAAACCTGGAGCTACCCTCTCTATTAAAAAATATAGTCAATAAAGTCAACAACTGTAGAACCTTCTTCTTTGTCTTTCACATTGTTTTAGATATGGAACCTCTGCTGTGATAATTTCCTTGAGAAGCAGCATGGTCTAGTGACATGGTACTGGATTGGCAGTTAGCATAACAGGCTCAGACTATGCTTTTTTTGCTCTCCCATCTTTATCTTGTCTTGTCTATTTAGAAGATTGTAAACTCTCCATCTTTTACAATGCGTTTGTAGTGTTCTAGTGCCTACCACAATGTGGCCCCAAATTTCAGGTGAGACCCTCTAGGGCTAGGCAATTCTGTAATTATAGGTGAAGCTGGAAGCTACACCTATAATTAAGGTTACCTAACATTTCCATTATAAGACCCTGTTTTCAGTTGCTTATAATTTTGCCAAACTTCAACTGCTGAGGCTGAAATTTTCCATGCAAAGTGGTTGCCTCAGGCTGATTATTATTATCAATACTAAGTTTCAGTAGAAATGGTTCAGCCATTTGCAAGATCGAGGATCAGGTAAAATACACTGTTTTGCCCATGTTAAATTCTTACGGATGTTTGCTGAAAAGTTCAGCACCTCCACATTTTGAGCAGAAGGGTTGCCTTGGGGTGGAGATGTACTTTTTGCTATTCTTGTGAAAATCCACCTAAATTTGGCTGAATTAAAAGCCTCTGAAAATTGCCATTTGCACATGCTTAGCAAAGGCTTCTTAGAGACTGGCAGCAAAATTATCTGAATGTTTCATATACCCTGAGCATGGCCCATCTCCATACTTGTGGGGGACAATACTGTTCCACATGATTAAGCTTATGTTTTTTCAGTTTTCTTTATTAAAACATATAAATTATATAGAATAAAACTCTGTGATAAGACATTAAGGTTGCAAAATCAAGCACAAGATGGATGGTGCACAGAGAATAAGGCTGTTGTCTGTAGGAACTCTGCTTCACTTGCCCAGAAGTCAGATGTGTAGTGAAGAAAACAGGGGACTGAATGAAGAGAAGGGATAGTCTTATGGTTAAGGCAACTGAATATCCCACTGAGCAAGTGGATCCTATCCATGCCTCTGCCACAGAATTACTCTGGGATGTTGGACACGCACATCTCGGACATCAGGAGCCTGATTTGCAGAAGTGCTGAGCGCTGACAACTGCAACTGAAATAAAAAAGAACTGTCCTTTGAACATATAAAGTGGTGTAAAAATGCTATTATGAAAAATCGGTCCCTAGGTTTTTCAAATTTGGCAGCCAAAAATTAGTGGACACTTTTGTCCTTAATCTCTTTCTGAATTCCTCCTCTGTAAAATGAGGATAATACCTCACAGGCCTGTTGTGAAGATAAATTTAATTAACATTTGTAAAGGAGTCAGATGCTATAGTGATGAGAGCCACAAAAAGTCCATGAGGAAATTCGTAATTCTAGATTCACTGCAGGGTTTGAATTGTGTGCAATAAATTAAGTATGGGGCCCCACATTAAATCAAGAAGATAAAATAAAATATTTAATAACGACTGATTTGGTGCAATGAACAAGGCAGGGTCCTATGGAAAAAATAATATGTGACAATGTAATATATCACAAGGGGCTGAATTAAGATTGCATGACCAAAACTCAAAGAATCCCATACAAGAAAACAGTGCACTACTCCATTTCCTGCAAAATTCATCCGGGTCACAAGAGTGTAAAGAAGCATGAAATACACAGGGTGAGTAGTATGTAGGTTGACCTGGCCCGGAATGCAAGCTCAGCAAATTCTCTGTGTCAGACTGTACTTGGAGAACTAAGCAGTGATCCTTGCTCTAGTCAAATCTCTGCACGTGCAATGTCACATAAAGAATCCCACACTTCTATATAGAAGTGCTGGAAGAAAAATCTTGTTCTTGTGTAAGGTTTTCCAAACTGTCTCATAGAAAACAAAATATTAGGACTCCCTAATGAACATATAAAAGATGTGTGGAGTTTCCCATCATCATATTTTCTTGGGGCAAGTGGGGTGTGAAGGAAATTGGTGAGTGTAAGAGGATAGTCCAGTTTTAAAGACTATTTCAACAGCAAAACTTGCTTGCTTGGTATTTTTCACTTCATGTTCAGCAAAAGTAGAATTGTGTCTTGAATACTGAGAGGAGACTATTTTTATTTTAGAGATTAAAGTGAGAATCAACACAGCAAGAAAAGAAGGGGGAATTCTTTTGTTGCATTTCCCTCCACTGTGTTTTCTTATATCACTCAGAAAAGACAGTGGGATGTCCTAAGGAATCCACTTTGCCCAGTTTGAGAAACACAGTTTTAGGAGAAGACTTTCGTGCAGATCTAGTCTATGCAATAAGATCTCTGTGAAGGTATGAGATTGCGAGAAGGACAAAAGATCAATCACTATCAAAATAAAGACACAACAGTGTATGAGCAGGATCCAGAAGCTAGCAAGCCCACTGGTTATCAGCTGTCGGGAAAGGGCTTGATGTGTTGTGAACTGGCTGTGTTCATGCATGGAGGTCACACCTTAATTATTGTTTGTAACAAAAAATGGAAAATCCACTGTCCTTTATTCTGCTAATTGTAGCTGTGACCTCAGTGGTTCTAAACCTATTTACCATTGTGGAGCACATATGCAACTCTCTATGTTTTATGTGGGCCGCAGCCCACAATTTTATATATATTTATATATATGTATACACACACACACACACACACAAACACTACCTGCATGGCCCTGAGGCTGTCACATGGGCTGCAGCTGTGTGCTCATTGGACCACAGGTTGAGAAAACCACTGTCTCAAACCCGCACATCACATTTCTTACCTATCTAATTTCTGTGGAGGCATAAATGGTTTTGAGAAAGAGTGATTATCTATAGTACTAACTGCAGATTTAGAGAAACAAAAATGTACTCAATACCAAAATATATAGGGTTTATATATATACACTGCTGGTCTTACAATTTTTCAGAGGATATGCCAGAATGGAAGTAGGTGAAGACTGGAAGTAGATGAATACCAGTTTTTGCTAATCCCCAGTCCCCACTTCTCTTCTCCCACAAATAATGTTCACCAGAAGAGTGATCTTCCCACCAGGCATATGCATAAAGTCCTTTCCACCATAAGGTTATACATCACAGTTAACTCTCAGTTTTATAAATATTTTATTATTTGTATTGCAGAAGTCCCAAAACCCATAGTCAAAATCAGGGTCCCATTGTGCTAACTGCTAAACAAATACATAGGAGGGCACCATCTCTGCCTTGAAACCCCTCCCAAAATACTTGTTTCATTATTACTCATCTGTCTTTTCCTGGTAGCAGCTGTACTTCTCATAGAATTCAACTCCCACTAACAGCAATTTGACCACTGACAGAGCCCTTGATGATTGCAGAGCGGGTTGCTTCATATGGGGACAGTACTGCACCATTGTGCCTGTCACCTCATCTATATATTGTCCCTGCCTGCTCACTTCTGTCCTACTCAAGGTGGTCCAGCTGCTGTCACTGCTGTGTCTTCAGACCTTTCTTTATCCTCCTCCTAGCTGCCATTTCCAAACTCCAACTGCCAACTCTGTTCTTTCTCATTTTTTAAAAAAAGAACATCACCAGAGTCATTCTGCTACTGTTTGAAAAACAACAGAGTGAAAAAGATTATTGCTCTATTGCTGAATTCTGTAAGACCACTTATATTGTAATTCTGGTCTCTCACAGCTGCAGGTAAAAACTTGCACCCTATTTTATATTAGTATTTTTACCAAATTAAAATGTTTTCAAACAAGAAATAAATCAATGCATATTACAACCTCCATGCCTTATTCAAAATGACCAGTAGTTGCCAGTTTCTCTCTTGTATTCTCTTCAAAGGACTTGGCTCTGAGACCCATTTGGAAGTTCTCCAAATGTAGTATGTTGTGATCTACCCAGAGCCATCTCTTTCTTCTCTTTTCCAACCATGACATTTTCAGTAGGGTTTCTTGAAGCCAACCGTCCATACACCAGTTCTACACAAAACACCTCTTTCAATTTGTCTTCTGCTACAGTTAACCCAGACAACAATTTTGAATTGCTGTTTCATTGAGTTTTCTGTTAAACACATTTTGAATAGGTTCCTATGTAGCACTACCTCAATACCCTCCCCTATCCCTGGTCTTACCATATATACATGTTTTAGAGTTTGGCTGCTTAATCTCTGCATAAAGCTTTGCTTTCCATTTACTTGCCAATTTTCCTGCTTTCTTATTACCGCCATAATACTAAGCTACCAAGATGAGATACAGTCAGGCTACGCTTTCATCTCTAAACGTGTTTCCTTGCCTTTGTAACACACACTTCAAGTATTACATGTTTTTTGGGACCTGCAGCGCTTCACTCAGGTTCTTTTAGAACATCATGGAACACCTTACAGTATGACTCTCCAAGACAATGAGAATCATGTGACTAAGGCTCTCTTCCACTTTTGTTTAATATTTGCTCCAGTTCACTCAGTATTCTCAAGTAACTTTTCTTACATTTTCTTCCATAAAGCGTGTAGGTACCAGCTCTACTCTGCTGCAGCTAATTCATGTTCTCTCCTGCTTTTCCTGTTTTAACTTTATTAGCTTTGTACTTTGCAGAATTTGTCAATACCTGCAACCAAACAGATACAAGCCTTTGCCATACCTGCTTCCACCTACTTGCAAATCTGTTCCTGTACTTTTCTTGCTTTTCTTTAGGGCTTCTTTTATGTCCCTTGTAGTCTCTTTTTGAAGTTTCAGTTTTTACTATAATATTTTTGCCTTTTCAGCAGCTTTCCTGAACACTTGTTTACCCAGCCTTGGACTGGAGCTACAAGAGATCTGCCTCCGTATCATACTTCTGGCAGATAAGACTAATATTGTACTTATTCTCTCTATGACTACGCAAAAGTTACTTATCTACCTCAGTCTCATCATCTGTAAAATGGAAACAATATACTTTTTTGTAGGCAATAAGACTGTTCTCTTTCAGATATTCCGACAACATGATATGAATGAACAATAAACTAAGTCAAAACCTAAAGTTGTTTGGGACCTGCAGATTGTCCTAAAGCACTTCCCTGGTTTGTCTTGGAATGAGCTTTCCCTAATACAAAAGGACCATTTGAAGCTCTTTATGAAATTGTTCCCTGGATGATTAAGAATCCACCTTTTTCTAGATACACAAGGATTTTAATCCGCTTTGTTCTGACAGAAAAAAAAACATTAAAATGAAAGAAAATATTGCAGGGAAAAGTCTTATATCACTGAGAGTATTGTTGCTACATTTCAGATATTAACAAAGCAGGAAATAGGAGATGGTCTGAAGAGGATAGGTGTGAAAACAAATACTGGGGAAGCTAACATGATCAAGACAGTAAGGCAGAGTAGAAAGAGTCTGCAAAATCCCTGAAAGAACACAGTGGAATCAAGCAGCAACTGAGCTGAAAGAAATCAGACTTTCTCATGGAGAAATAAGTGTGGCTGGAATGGTCTAGATTAGCAGAGAGAGAGAGACTTGGAGTGTCCCAGTGGTGAGTCAAGTTAGTCTTGGAAGACCTGAAAACAGAGAGAAAGCAACATAATGTGGATATTGAATTAGTGGATGAGGCCAGAAGAGGGAGGAACAATTAGAAGATGCTCACAATGTTAGGGAAGGGAAGTTGAAAAAGCTCATTGAAATCATTGTGTTGTGGGGAGCTGAGAGGTTCACCAGAACTCCAAGTTAACTTGCTCTGTATATTGATTTCCTTGGCTCAATGGTACTATTCCCAAAACTTTATCTGCACTAGTCCTTTTCTAAAAAGCAAAAAAGAGGCATGATTTACTCACATGGTCTCCGCTCACGACTAGAAGCCAGGGAGGCTGATTTCTAATGTGAATTTCACAGATGTTCTCTGTGGCTGTGGAAAAGTTATTTAATTTCTCTATTTCTGATTCATCATCTGTAAAATGGGAACAATTACAGTTATCCTCACAGATGTGTTTGGGTAAATTAAATGTCTGTAAAGAACTTTAAATAGGTAAAATGTTATATAAGTGCTAAGATTATATATATGCTTTCTTAAAAAAATTAAAAAACCTTCTTGTGGTCTCTCCATAGGGTTACAGAAGGCTGGTGCATGCATGCTAATAGTTTACTTGATGTAGAATCCACCCCTTTACTTTAATTTCTACTCATATCAGGACATTCAGTGGAGAGCAAAGAGGGTTATCAATAACAGGATAACAATGTTAAATGGAAGACACAGAGCATTATGTTAATTGAGAGGTTATTTAGGGGTTTGGGAAGGTTGGCTGGAAAGGTTGGCTTCATTCAGAACTGCAGTTTGAATGATAATAGCAGCTCACTTTCACATTTCTACACAAGCATCCCTTGGAACATGGTAACAATTACTGTTTCTAAAAATTCACATTTCATATAGCTTTGAGAAATTAAACAAAACAAGAATCAGCTGTTTTCCCTTTTTTCTTCCTGCAAGTGTAGCTCTGATCAATGGAGGTCTATGAAGTAAGTCTGCTACCCTATAAAATAGCTTGAAATTATCCCAATTAATACTCTACCAAAGCGTTTGTGGTGTGGGGGGTTAGCAGGGGGGAAGAAAAGCAGTGACCCTGTGTTAAGAAGGAAAGAACTCAGATCAATGCACCAGTGGCTGGACAGTCTTTTCTTTGCTTATTTTCACCAACAATACTACCATCTGTACACACCACTTTCTCTGCCTCCCGCCTTTTATAGAACAGCTCACAGAGAAAATTAACCTTAGTGCTACTGACACGGTTAAAAATATTGTGGAAAGAGAAAACACCACACAACTAGTAAAATGTATGTCATTCAAGGTGGTCAAACAATGAATGCACAAAATAAATGCAAAAACTTAGTTAAACTCTGTGCTCTCAAAGTTGGAAAATTAAAAGAAAGTAACTGTTACAACTGAACAAGTCCAATAGATACTATGGAGCTGTGGGAAAATACAGACCGGATTGTATCTTGATTGGATGAAGCACTTTCACAATGGCAAACAGTTTAAAATCAAACAAAAAAGACTAAGCCTCGATGAGGGGCCTATCAAGTGTGTCCTAAAGACTTTTTATCTTGAAGTATCTTGATTTAGGTATGTTCATCTGTCTTGGTTGTAAGTAGGAAAATGGACAAATTTGCAAGATTTCATTTACATTATGGCAACAAGAATTTTAAAACATGAACAAATTTCCCTGGCCATCACAGACAATTTTTGCTAAGAGACATGTTAATTATCTATGCCCTGTACTGTATGAGGCAGAAATAATGATTCTCAGAGAACAAAAATCCTTGTTCCATCTTCCAACCTCTAGCATCAGTAAAAGCTGATACCCTAATTAAAAGAGAGATGAAGAAAAGGAACTTCCAGGGATATCTCCCTTCCTCATTTTGTTTGCTGGTGGTGAAGAACAGAGCTGGAATGGCAGAACACAAGAAGCCCTAGCAACATCTTTACAGTGGCCCAGATTTGTGTGTTGTAAGATTGGGCCCCTCTGCAAAGCCATTCAACTGGAGTCACTCACATGCTTAAAATATAATCACTATACTATATATATATGTTTTTATTAAGGTTTTGTAACAACTTATTTAAAATATATTCATTATTTTTTGTAATGTTTTATAAAAATAACACATTTCCCTTGCTTTTGTTCTCTCTTCTCAGTTACTTCCATTTTTAACGTTCACTCCACCATTGGTGTCTTTTTTCTTTATCTTTTCCAGTGTCTGCATTTGTTCAGTCTAAATTTTCTGCAGTGTTAAATAATGGCTCCGTCCCCCTTTAAATTCCCCCTCCAACCAGTTTGTGCACTCCCTCCTTCTCTTTTTTCCCTTTCACACTCCTCTCTTCCTCTTTTGCTTTCTATTCCACATGATCTCATAAAAGTCTCTCAAATTCTCCTTCCTTTTCTCTATTTCCTCATCCTCAATATTTTGTTCCAACCTCTCTATTTCTTTTCTGTATAACCCCAACAAGCATAAAACTGGAAACAAACGTAATCGTATTCTCCAAAGTTCCCTCACAAACTGAGATTTATCCAAATGAGACTTTACTTACAGTATATCTTCAGAATATGATTGTCCCTCTTCTTTCTAGCAAGCCTTGATTAGCAGTGAAATAATTAACAATGCTGATATTTAATTTGTCATTGTACTTCAGAGATAATAACCACTTTAAATTAACAGAAGTAATTCATACCTCTCTCAGAGCCATTGTTTCAGGCTGCAAGCAGACTCAGGCAAACATCCTCCTCAGGCCACATTTTTAAGTTGATTCGTGCAATCATTCTGGAGCACAAGATGATAGCCTTCAGGGAAAAAAAGGTATTGGTTTGCCAAACTGCAGTGAACTGGATCGATTCAATCCCTGACACTCAGCATCCACTCTCACTTCCCACGCACACATGGTCATCGGACCTGTCGTTCTACAGATACCCCTTTGTGACTAGCCTTCCACCCCTGCATATCTTGGAAGACAGGGAAAGTGAAATAATTGGGAAGGAGGCAAGGCACTAGTGGAAGCAAGCAGAATGGGAAGCCAACGGTTGTGATGAAATAGAAGAGATGTTGGGATGTGATGCAGATAGGTAGAGCTGCTGGGCTAAGGTTGATGACTCCCAGGAAGCCCAAAGAATTAATTGCCGTGCTGCAGGCTGCCTGTACATACATTGTGCTGCCAGCTACATGTTGAAGAGTTAGTACAACTAGCAGGACCTGGGGCAAACAGGAGCTGCTGCTCCCCGGCCACTCAACTGCTCAGAAGAGCAGCAGCATCTCATCTGGTAACATAGAAGAACCTGAAGAAGCAGTCCTATCCTATGGACCAGGGAAGAGATCATCACAATGTGGAAGTGCCCAGTTGTGTAATGGCCCACTCTGTGTCTAGCAAAGGACAGAGAAGGAGATTCCTTCTCTTCTGAGCAGTCAGGCTGCAGAGGAAAGAACGAGATATACTGCATTGTGTATAGAAAACAACATTTAAAAAAAATTCAAGGAACAATTCTCCAAATAAGGTAGAAGTCTGTCGACCCTGGTGGAGCTACTGTCTTGGTTTTCCTCCATTATGGAGATGTATTTGACATGAGATGAGTCCTTCAGCTCATCTGAGTCCAAACAGAAATTATTTTTACTATGATCCTCTTCCTGCCTCCAGTTGTACTTGTCTAGTTGATGGGAATCCTAAGTGTTTCACAAAGTACTAACTCTGGCTGTACTAGAGTCTTCAATACAAAAGCCCCCTCTCTTCTTAAAGGAAGGGTAAGATAAGACACAATCTCCTTCTCTAACAAAGAAAAAAGGCTTTGGAATTGACAGCCAAATTTGCGATGATATTTTTGATACAACCAGGTCAGACCAAGCTGATCTCCTATCACAAACATACAGAACTGGGGTTATTAGGAATTATGGGACAAAAAGTTTTGCAAATAGGCCAAATAACCTACCTTAAGCTAATAAAACAATAAGAGAAACAATTTTCCAAAAGAGGAGTACCAGTATATATCAGCATGTCAAAGGATGCAGTCAGTACCTTGTAAGCTTTCAGTAAATTTGCAAGAAATAACTCTAATAAATTCCACTGGAGAGATTTACAAATTGGGGCAAAACAATGCACAGGAGTTCTTAAAAGGCAATGAAATCAGAGAATAAAGATTTTGCTAAAGCATAAGAATCATTAAGTCATCCAAGCCCATTTACAATTACTGATGGTAAATCTGTCTAGTCCAGATGAGAAGTCTTCTTTTTCCAGAGCAAGGTTATGAATAATTTGAGTGATTAAAGCTCAAGCAGGTGTGAAAGTGACTAAGACTAGTAAGAAAGATGGGAAAGAAACCATACACACAAGAAAATAGTCAACTTTGATTCTGAAATCACAAAAATGATTTACCCTAATCAGTTTTCAATACATATAGTCTTAGTTTACATACAAACAGAAAAAAATTTAAACTCTTGGGAAAGAAAAGAAAAGAAAAGAAAAGAAAAAGAAAAGAAAAGAAAAGAAAAAACTCACCCACCCACCAAAAATTTATTTTTTACTTTTAGCTCTTTATTTCCCCCCCTTCCACCATGGATAACCTAAATTTCTAGCTGAAGTATCTGGTAAACTCCTTGCTTGGAAAAAGAATGCTAAGCTGCAAAAAGGCAAACTAAAAGGAGGGAAAAATTAATATGAAGGGCTCACTGGGCCAGGAGGCCATAAATTTTGCAGAAAGGAGAAGACGCTGAAGTAATACTTCCCAGCAACATTAAAGCGATTGCATTTGCAGAGAGATAACGGAGGGCAGGTGTTGCCAACGGTGTTGAGAATACCAGAAAAAAAATCTCAATTTTGCCCTCATTGCATTCATTATTTGTACAAAAATAAGTTAGACAGAGGGACAAGCCATCAAACCAACATCCCAATCTTTCCTACTACAGAATGAACATTTACAAGGAAAATACTTGATCAGAGTAAGACAGGGACCCAGAAGGATGGAGGACCGTGTTCTGTCATGAGCAAAATCTAGAGGACACCCACTCAGAAGCAGGTAATCCAGTATTATGGCCTACTGAACATACATTCAGTGCAAAATTAAATAAGATTAGATTATAGTCAGTGTCTTACTTCTTTTAATTATTATTCCACTCAGTAGATGTTCATAAACAGACTACCTGAGCCAAATTACAATTTCCAGAATTGATATTTCAGAGACTTTTTTCATATGATTGAAGAGTTCCTAATTTATTGCTTAAAGTTAAAAAAAAATCCTCACTTACTCCAAGGCAAACTCTCTCATTACAAAGTTTTCTCCAGCATAAAACATGTTTCTGACTTCCATGCCTATAGCATAGCTTTCCAACAATATATAGCATCCATGTTCTTAGTGTTAGATTCCCCCCCTCAAAAAGAAAAGGAGTACTTGTGGCACCTTAGAGACTAACAAATTTATTAGAGCATAAGCTTTCGTGAGCATCCGATGAAGTGAGCTGTAGCTCACGAAAGCTTATGCTCTAATAAATTTGTTAGTCTCTAAGGTGCCACAAGTACTCCTTTTCTTTTTGCGAATACAGACTAACACGGCTGCTACTCTCATTCCCCCCCTCCACTCCAAGATAGAGTAGTTCCCTTTGTTATATAAAGATTTCTCCCAATATAAAGTGATTTTTTTCAATTACAAGGCTCCATTCTCTCTGTTTTATAAAGATGACAAAACGCCATTGATACAATATTTATCCACCATATTGAAAGAAGAATTTAACATTTTAATAGAAACTTACAGAAAAATGTTAGAAAAAGGCAGAGGAAAATAAAACCTTTGGTCCTCTGGTTTAGATTTACCATTACGGTATTTCCTGTTGAGGGCTAGATATAGTTTATTTTTAAAAGTAATTTCTACAATTATAGGTATTTCTAAATCTCTGATTGCTTTGGTATCTAAGCATTGTACAAACTTAAATAGTATTGGAGTACATAATGAAAGTGGTGTTACTTCTCTTTGTTCCCTGGTGAAGTGGGGTGTATGAATTGAGGGGGTCCGTTTTTGTTTTGTTTACTAGCACTGTTCCAGGGCCTCTCATTGAAAGGCACATCTTACATTTGGACCTAAACACAGCCACGCTTGGCCTTGATCTGATTTCTTCTGGCACGGAGTTTCTTAGGCAAAATGTTCCATAGCTAGGATGTTGCCACCAAGAAGACTGGCCCCAGCAGCTGAGAATCTGATAAATAGAATTGATCTATTAATATAAATCTGGAAAACTATTTATATAGAAAAAAATCTAGTTATTTTAAAATGAAGCCTGACTCAGTAAATAATACTTTGTAGTTTTATAACACCTTTCCTCTAATGTTCTTAAAGTGCTTCACAAGTATTAATTAAGCCTCACACAATATCTCCAGAAAAAAAGTGTATATAAACTTAAAGGTACTCTAAAAACGATAGAATGTGAAATGAGTGAGCATCCACCTGTACATGACTCTTTTGCTGCAGCGTTCCTCACACACACATACAATCCACCTTGTGGTTACAGCTTACAAGTTTGTGGTATGTAGAGGGAATGGCAGAGCTGGTTAAAGATTCTCTTTTGCTTCGCATACCATGTGAACCTCTCATTAACTCATACATTACTTTCGTTAGTGCTGAAGCACTCTTCCTCAGTGTGCTTCATGACTGGTTTGAAAAAAATTCATTCACTAAAATGAGATATCAGAACCATAAATGAAAAGTCATCCTTCTGAACCGATTTCTGATTTAAAAATGGAAGGGGTTAAACTGACCTTCACTGATCCAGAAGAGGTGATGAGATAGAACTTTTTAAAAGACCAACATGGAGAATTTCAAGGGGTTATTACGAAGGGCTATCTACAAGATTATATAAAACAAAATGTTGTTCTAAAAGCATGCTGCAGCCTCCAAAACAGAACAGATCACACATTTTAAAAAACTACCATTTGTGAATAAGCAAAATGTGGGGAATCACCAGTTTTTCCTGCAGGGCTGTGGAGCTTGGATAGAGAGTTGGGGGAAGGGCAGTTGGGTTGGTGTATATGAAAACAGAGCTGGCTGCAGGGTTTCCACTTAAAAAGGGCTGTAGAGCCGGGTACTGGTTGGTAGAAGGGAGAGAACAGAATAAGCCTGAGAAAAGCCCATCAGAGCTCCTGTCCTCCCCTTTCAGTGTTAATGGAAGAGATGCAAGTCTATGGAAGCTGCGGTGGGGGATGGGGATAGTGATGATGGAGGGGGTGGGGAGAAGCAGAGCAAGGCCTGAGAATCAGCAGCAGCTCTTGCCCTACTCTCCTTTCAACATTAACAGGAGGATGTGAAGCTTGCTTAGCTGGGAATGGGACGAGGGAAGCAGGGCAAGAGCATAGTTTAGTTTTTGTCCTCTCTCCTCAGGGTTAACGGGAGGCCATGAAGCCTGTGTACCTGGGAAGGGGCAGGGTGTTGAGGGGAAAGCAAGACCTTAGAAGGATCACAATTTCTTTCCCTCCTCTCCCTGCAGGGTTAATGGAAGGGTGTGAAGCCCCTTGTGAACGGGCAGCTTTAGGATTTGTGGGGTCCCGCGTGAAGTAAACTACGCAGGGGCCTCAAGCAAACTTCCACAAACATCGCGGTACGTTTGGGTTGGTTGTAGCTTTGCTTATCCGGTTAAGGAAACTAAACCAGTAAGTTACTCCGTGTCGGGGAGGAACAGTCAGCGGGGTGGGGTAGTGGTGAATCGGGGTCCTTATCTCTGGAAGACAGGAGACTTTGGTTCCCAAGTTCATTTTTGAGGGCAGAAGGCAGTTCCTGCAGAAAGGCGGGAGCGGGGGGGGTCCACCAAAGAACAAAAACAACTTGCCCTGCGTGGCTGCACTCTTGGGCCGCGTCCAAGGCCACCCTTGATGGTGTGACTTGAATTGGGGGGGGGAAAGCGCAGAACTGCCATGTCTTCTCACCCTGCAGGATTCATGGGGGCAAGGGGACGTCATTCAGGT
Source organism: Dermochelys coriacea (assembly GCF_009764565.3). Lineage (NCBI taxonomy): Eukaryota > Metazoa > Chordata > Testudines > Dermochelyidae > Dermochelys > Dermochelys coriacea. Next base: position 10,209,755 of record NC_050086.2, on the reverse strand, counting down.
GGGGGTGGTTACCGCAGCCGGCAGCCCCACTTTTTTAGTCACCGTATTTTGTTGCCCCAAATCTCCAGAGCGGCCGGGGCTTTACAAAGCATCACCAGCACCAATCCCACCCCTGTCCGGCTTTGTCTGCCCCACTGGTGTCTCCCCCGGGCCTGCCCTTCCTGCACCCCCAGCTGACCCCCCCCCCGTGTCCCAGAGCCCAGCAACCCTAAGGCGCCGGCCCCACAGCCCTTGTTCCCCTTTGCCTCCCCCTGTCTCTGAGGGGGGCGCTCGCTGCTGTGGGGAAGGAGCAGCCCCCGCCCCTGGGGATCCCGAGGCCCCTGCCCGGCTCGGGTGAAGCTGGGGCAGGAGCCCCTGAGCCCGAGGGGCGGGGTGGAGCGTCGCTCTGCGCGGGCAGGGCCCCTCGGGCGGGAATCAGAGGTGGGAAGCCCCCGACGGTGGGGAGAGATGAGGGGCGGAGGCCCCCGGAGGCGGAGGCTGTTCCCGGCCCCGTCCGCGCCGGGTTTTCCCGCTCACTTCCCTCCCTCGCCGAGAGAGCACCCGGGTGCCTTCCACTCTCTTCGCCTTCGGATCCCTCCGCCCCGGCCGGGCCTCCTTCCCGCCCCCCCCCACCTCACAGTCCTCCCTCCCCCAACTCTCACTTTAGCCCCAGGCTGGGCCAGCTCCTTTTTAGTTCGGTCCCCCCCGGCCGGGTGCGTCCCAGGCTGGGGGAAGTCTGGTTTGGGGCGGGACGGGGACTATTTGACGTTACTGCCACGGTCTCCGCGGAGGCGGGGGAGTTGAGCCTACGCGGTGAAACGTCTCCTCTCAGCGCTGCTTCCTGGAAACTCCCGGTTTGGGGGGGCGGAGGAGGGCGTCCCAGCCCCGGCAGAGGAGCCGAGCGAGCCCCCAGCTGGGGGGGGGGGAGTCCCCTGAGCCCGAGGGGAATGGGGCACACGCGGCCCAGCCCGCTGGAGGGGCGCCCCCAAAGCAGGAGGGGCGCAGCCCCCCCTTACTGTATATGAGGGCGAAAGGAGAACCCCAGCCAGATTAGGGTGGGGGGGGGAGACGTTTAGTGCCCCCCATGCAGTACACAGGGAGAGCAAAGCCAGTGGCGGGGGGGGGACAGAGACCCCCCCCCCATGCTCATCACCATGGCGGGAGCCAGCCAGGATTGGGAGAGACAGCAGCTCTAATGCCCCATACTTGGGGGGTAGGGAGGGAAAGCCTGCTGGGGGGGGGGGGACAGTGGGACAGAGAGTCCTTCAGTCCCAGCCTAGACGAGGGGAGCAGGGGATGAGGGAAAACCTGGGTGACCAGGGGGTCCCCTGAGCCTCTCTACCCCGCACCCCCCTTACAGTATAGTCAGGGGGCGCAGAGCCCCTCAGTGCCTCCACCCCCATCATGCTGTATGGGAGGTGGAACAGGCTGCAGCAGCACAGAGTTAATGGTAGAGAAACTGAGAAGGGGGGGGGGAGGGGGGAGGGGAGGCAGAGTTTGTAAATGGAAACACTGGCATATAAGCATTTAGCACAATCAAGCTGAAAAGCTCCCACTGCAAAGGGCTGAAAACAAAAAATCTCCCTTTGCTGCCCCCTGGCAGTCAGCACCTGCCATTCCTCTCAGCAAAAAGAAAGAAAATCTATATATACACCCAGAGCCCAGAACACAGTTAAGTTTCTGCCTACTTGCAACTGTGTGCACAAGATACTGTGTGCACGCATTCTTAGAGTACCAGTCAGGGGTTGGCCCAAGGTCACATGAATTTTGGTACTAGACCCGTTTATATATGTCCCTTTCTCACTTGAACCTCAACAGGGTCCCACTTGCACTTAAGGATCTCCCCACTTTACGTGTCAAAACCAGAAACTCTCACCCATGTGTCTTCCCTTCTATGATGAAAGTCAAACAGTGACACCCATCACATTTATAGGTAGCCTTCCTCACTTTGAATACAATGGATTCCCCTCTTCCACACAGATGAATTGCACCCTTTCCCTCTAACCCCAAACAGTAACACTCTCCTTGAGATGCTAAAATATTAAGACTAGCGTCTACATTGGTTATGAAGTATGGTTATTCTGCCAACAGTCCAAAAATAAAGATCTGACTTGCTCAAAGTTCTCCAGCTCATTGCCTTTTATAAGTCACTTTCTCCAGAGAAGCTAACTCCCACAGCTCACTGCACCACTCCTTTAAAAATGGAGCTGTTGATCATTTCCAGTGTTGCAATGCCATTTTCCCAACCATTAAAGAAACATTTTCTTCATTGAAACTCCGAGATTCAGCAATTTTGGGATTGCACCAATAAAAAAAAACAGATAAAAGGTAATGGATTACTTGGAAGAGTAAGGCTATATCAACACTACACAGCTTTTAGCGACATGGCTGTGTTGCTACAGCTGTACCGCTAAAAGTCGTGCAGCGTAGCCGCTGTTTGTAGGCTCTCCTGCTGACAAAAGCTTCCACCCACAACAACTGGCATTTGTGTTGTTGGTAGGAGAGCACTTTTGGGGGCTGGGGGTTTAGCACCTCTGAAAGACAAAAGTTTTGTCGTTCAATTGCCAGTGTAGACATAGCCTAAGATTAATTCTTGCAAGTCGATCCTCCCAAAACCTATGTGACCAACGATTTCCAAAAGACTTGTATGATGCTCAACATCCTCAACAAGCACCCATTTCCTTAACGCTAATGCTGTGCATTTTTATGAGGTCCAATATAATCTAAATGTAAGTTTTTGTTATACGAGTTGGTGGTGAAAATGTAATGAGACTCAATTGTACTAGAACTGCTGATCTATTTGAAGTTACTGGCCCACAAATCTTTTTGTGGTTCTAATTTGACCTCCCATGAGGGAGGAAAGGAAGGTTGGAAGCTGGTCTCATAGAGGACCCTACGTCTTTACAAAATGGTGATGCAGGTAATCTCAGGAGCTGCTATCAAGGCCAAGCCAGAAATGTCCTGAAACAGGTTATATACAGTGTAGTTGTAGCTGTGTCAGTCCCAGGATACCTCACAGTGGGGAGGTAATATCTTTTATTGGAACAACTTCTGTCGGTGAGAGACACAAGCTTTTGAAGTTCGGGATATATGCCATAACACACTTAAAACCACCTTCACCAAATAAGGACACTCCACCAAAGTATACTGACAGGTTTCAGAGTAGCAGCCATGTTAGTCTGTATTCACAAAAAGAAAAGGAGTACTTGTGGCACCTTAGAGACTAACAAATTTATTTGAGCATAAGCTTTTGTGAGCTACAGCTCACTTCATCGGATGCATTCGGTGGAAAATACACTAGCTCACGAAAGCTTATGCTCAAATAAATTTGTTAGTCTCTAAGGTGCCACAAGTACTCCTTTTCTCTTTCCACCAAAGTAGTAGATTGCATCATGGAGGAGGCCACCCAAATACCCCGAGAAAAGCTTCAGTACAGAAGAAAAACCCCCTCTGACTGCACGTCCCTAGATGTCACCTAGCACCCCATATTAGAACCCATATGGGATATCATCAAACCACCACAACCCATACTCAATAGGGACCGCATCCCAAAAATTTTTTTTCCTGATCCCCCACTTCCGGCCTTCAAACAACCCCCCAACCTCTCCAAGCCCATCATCAGAAGCAAACTCCCACAGACCAGGACCCACCAACTCAAAGCAGCACTAGACTCTGCCAGAACAACAGATGCAAAACATGCAGATATATTTCCATTGCTACACTGATCAACACCCCCCACAACACACCTTTCAAGATCCATGGATCCTACACATGCCTATCACAACACGTAGTATACCTCATCAAGTGCACTAAATGCCCCCAACAACAATTATCTGCGTGAAACAGAACAATCACTAAGCTCTCGAATTAGTTTACATAGGAAAATGATAAAAGACAAAACCATCCTATCACCTGTGGGTGATCACTTTTCAGAAAGCGATCATTTTATATCTGATCTAGCAGTCATCCTCCTCAAAGGAAACCTGCTCAATACTTTCAAAAGACTAGCCTGGGAGTTTAAATTCATTACTCTGCTACACAAAAAGAACATAGGCTGAACAGAGACAATTTTGCAACAATCTGTACCACACTGTGAATATTCCACCCCCCTGAGCGACATAAGTTACATTGACATAAGCTTTAGTGTGCACAGCGCTTTGTCGGAGGGAAAGCTTCTCCCATAGCTTCTCCCGACATAGCTTATGCTGCTCGCGGGGGGTGGTGGGTGGGGTTATGCCAACGGGAGAGCTGTCTCCCATCGGCATAGAGCGTCTTTGCCACACGTGCTGCAACAGCACAGCTGTACCGGTACAGTAAGTGTAGACATGCCCAGAGACCCCTATCCATTAGCATGACAGGGAGCAAATGTATCAAATAGTTTTAATAAATGCACACAGATTCAGTAAAACAGAATGATTTATTAGACCAGTGGCTCCATCATTTCAACCACACTCCCAAATCCACATGTTTAAAAACCTTTGTGAACTTTGTAATGAGAAAAGTTTAGTGCACATTTCTTAAAACAATATTATTATTTGTATTACAGTAGCACCAAGGGGCAAATGAGTAATTCCAAAATACATAAGGTTTCTAAACCATCTTATGCAGTAGTTGTCTGTAACACATTAAGAAAAGGACTCAGTTTTAAATAACAATATTTTCAAAATTTTGTATCAAAATAAATGTACTTTAGGACAGATATTGTGCACCACGTTCACTGATAATTTTTTACAGCCAAGTTACGAATTCCTGAAAATAAGGGTTTTATAACTGAATTTCTGACAGACCCTTAAAGAGTGACACTAAAAGCAACACTATAATGATATATTATTATCCCCATCACAACCTTATTTAGTCCACTGCAGAGTGAGAACCCAAGCTGGTGTCCCCCAGCCTCCATGACATGCAAGTTCTTGCTAATGCTTCTGGTTTATCTCTTCGCACCTCCGTTGCCCTTACATTACATGGTCTCCATTCCGTGATCTGGGCTGAGCATCTGACTCTCATTTTTTTTCAAACTATCAGCCTTCTGCTGCTTTCCTTTTATCATGAAAATATTAAAAGATAAAAGCTTATACACCAATAGTTGATCATCTGTACACATAGCTTCTTTGGAGAAAGCTAGCAACTAAAAACATCCTACCCAAAGAACTTTGGCTAAGGAACCTAATTTGATTTTGCTCAGGGCCTTTCTTCCCCAATCTTATAAACAAACAGGTAGAGGGGAAAACTACCAAATAACTACTATCAAGAAGCCACTGATGCACCAGGTCCTGGTGCTGATTCTCTTGGAATAATTGTAATTTGCTGTTTAAATAGCAGGAGACAGGAAAATAATATTACTCTATCTGCATGCCATGTTACAGTAATTTTTCCTGAATGATTTCAATTCTAGGGTCTATGAGGGGATAAAGGCCCAGATTTTGAAAGGTTTTTAGGTGTTGCTGCACTCAGCATTGCAATGTCTATCTCATTTAAGAGCCTAAATCTCATTTTCAAAAGGGGTTTAGGCACTTGGGATTTAGGCTCCTAAGTGTCTAAATTCCTTTTGAAAAAGAGATTCAGGCTTCTACATGAGTTAGACATAGCAACACTGATTGCAGTGACACCTAAATACTTTTAAAAGGGACAAAGTGTCTGTCAATGAGGAATTTATAGAATATCCTTGTCCAGGGTTGGAATCCTTTTCTTTGCCAACTGAACAATTCACATTTAGCAGTGGGATGTCCCATTGCAGAGAGAAGTTTTTCACAAGGTTAAAAATAAAAATAAAAAAATCAAGCATAGCTAAATAAATAATTTTTTAAATCCAAACTACACTGGAAATATAGATGTAGGAGAAGAGAGAGAAGGCCCATAGCTTGTTGAATTTATGAACCCTGAATTTACATAACTCCTTTTAATCTTAAATTCTGTTTTTGTGTCCTGCAGCCTGTGTGTATGTCATGGTTTGTCACCTTGATTTTACAAATCTCCACTTTCAATTAATATTTCTGGTGCCTCCTGAAAACTTCATACATTTCAGGGTCCTACTGTACTTCCAAGAATTTTGATAAACGAATTCTCTTCATAATGGATATTTAAAGTACACTATTCGGAAAAGTGATTAAAAATGGCACTCTGGGGTTCCATGCTTATTGGTTATCAAATTATTCTCGATAACATTTTCTCAATTTACAACTTTTTCTTCCCGTCACTGCCAGGCCTGCAGGTGCAACCTATGATCTGCAAATCCAGCAGTGTTTTCTGGCTTGCATGACATCACCAATAAATAAAGATTCTGTAATTGAACTTAATTAACAATTCTGTTGATAATGAGTGGCCCAGAATAGAGACCAGCTCCCTTTCCCATAGGCACTGTAGAGCTAATGCAACTAACAGGAATAGAATAAAGTCTAGTTTGGTAAAGAGAATGAAGTGATTGAAATATCTGTTTGATTTTGTAATTTGCCAGTACCTCCAGCTAATGTGCTTTCCATGAAAATGTAGGCCATTACTAGTTTACCAGTGGTATCTTAAAGGAGAGTACATGGCTTAACCATATTATTTCTTGCTAGTTGTATACAGAGTTGAACTGACTAGCCAAATTTGGGGCAAAAAGGGAATTCCATTAACTTGGGTCCAACCGTAATTGCCTTGTACACTGAGGTTCTTTCATTTTTGCACCTTTCACAAGAGTACTGACAGCTTTCCCCTACAATTGCAGGGGAAGCACATCAGTCTTTTCCATCTATATTTTGCTTCTTTGTTAAAGAGAACTCTAAATATTTATAGGTCTTTTGTGGGGAAAAATAAGCTCCTCTATATCATCTATAGAGATGATAAAGAAGTAAATATGGACAGGAGTGGCTAATCAGATCCTGTAATAACTCTTCAGGTGACATCAAGTTACCCTTTCTACAGGTTTGTTCAAAGTCAACCTAGAGTCTGCAACTTTAGGATATAATTTGAATAAATGTTAATCCAAATGTTCAATAACTAGAAGGTGATGAAAGTGAATAATAGAACAATAGAGAGAAGCATAATGCAACAGATAAAAAAAAGGTTTCAGAGTAGCAGCCGTGTTAGTCTGTATTTGCAAAAAGAAAAGGAGTACTTGTGGCACCTTAGAGACTAACAAATTTATTTGAGCATAAGCTTAAGATAAAAAAAAGACTGCATTGCATAGAAGTGTTAGCAAGTGGAACAAGTGAGGGTACAATGTGAGATCTAGTACACATGTGAGTGTGCAACCATGCACAAGTCCCTTTGTGTGTGTTTAAAAGAGAAAGATTGTGAAAGGACTGAAGCTTTTCCACACACGTTTAAGGCAATATATGGTTATGCATTTATGATTTGTTGAGCATGTAATTATCCAGCACAGTATGTACATGGTATAAAATGAGCATGACTGTGAGTCGGACAGTAAGAAGGGGAGAAAATGTCTGCATGTGGATGGATAGGTTTGTCTGTTTATGTTGTTGATTGCTTCAGAGATACAAATGGTGAATGCAATGCAGGGTCAAGCCTTACCTGGGAAGAGAAGGAGAAAAATCCTGGCTTTTGTGCTACTACCAATTACGGTCTACTTGCTTACTATGAAGTGAGATCCACAGCACCTAGCCATATCTCATATCTCTTGGTAGACTGGACGATAGAAGATAAAAGTTTTAGAGTTTCACAGCTCTCAGAGTTGTGGGTGTTAGGTTTCTCACTAAGTGTCCTTGCTGTAAATGAAAGGTAAATTATTCTCTCTCTCTCTCTCTCTGTTTTTAGTTCCCTTTTTCTCTTCATGCTTTAATCATTTTGACACCAGGCTGTACAAAAGTAATTTAAAATTAACATGATTGACAGTTGGTAGATAGAAGGGCCCAGTTCAGAACTCCACCTCCTTCTCAGGACTACTGAAAGAGCTCTTCTGATTGGCTGCAGGACCAGAAGCAGCTGACAGGGTCATAGGAAAAACATAGCAAACAATTAATTTGCTAATTTAGTTTTCTGTTTAATTTGAAACCAGAAAATTGTCAGTCACTCATCATCCTATGAACTTAGCTGTATGGTTTCATTGCAGTGGCTGCAGCTCTTGCTAACCAAGAGGGGACATGTTTGAAAGACAGGGAACTGTTCTGTGGAGGTATCCAATGCCATTTAATAGTCCTGGGAGAAGTTGTTAGCATTTGAGTTCTGTAGCGCTGTTTTTTAATGTCACGTTTATTAAACACACACATACAGTAACAGTCTCACATTTAGACTGGGAAATATGTAATATACACACATGTATACCAGCCTTATAAAATTGTTGTGGAAACTTACTGGTCTAGGCTCAAAATTTACTAGTCCATCATTAGCATGATAATAAAAACCAAGTTTTATTTATTTATAAATAACTTGTCTTGGACAATCAGAATACTCACAAGGCTAACTGGTACATACTAGTTAGGAGGTTTGCGAAACATAATGGCCCTGGGAGTCTTGTGGTTTGTCAGGGCTAATATCCATTGATGGAAGAGGAAATTCAATTTTCTCCTATTCAGCTGTGAATGGGAGTATGTAATTTTGAATCAATTTAGGGGGGAGGGCTTCTTGAATTTGTAAGTGTTCTATGATAAATTCTGTATATACGTTTGAGGTAATAAACTGAATTGTAACAATATTTTTATTTGTGAATATGTTATTTATGCTTTGTCTGAGTGCACCTGCTTACAGAAAGAAAGTGTCATTTGTATTCAAACTGAGAAGTCATCTCAGCCGTAATGTAAATTAATTTAATCTCAGACTGTAGCTTTTGTGGAGTGCCTTGATGAGGATCTGATTTTGCTTAGAGGAAAAAAAAGTTGTAAACATACATTTAACAAATGAGTTCTTTGCCACAAAGGGAAGCCTTTGTGGCAAGTTTGCAAATGAGACTAAACTGGGAGGAGTGGTAGATACGCTGGAGGGTAGGGATAGGATACAGAGGGACCTAGACAAATAAGAGGATTGGGCCAAAAGAAATCTGATGACGTTCAACAAGGACAAGTGCAGAGTCCTGCACCTAGGAGGGAAGAATCCCATGCACAACTACAGACTAGGGACCGAATGGCTTGGCAGCAGTTCTGCAGAAAAGGACCTATGGGTTACAGTGGATGAGAAGCTGGATATGAGTCAACAGTGTGCACTTGTTGCCAAGAAGGCTAGCAGAATTTTGGGCTGTATAAGTAGGGGCATTGCCAGCAGATCAAAGGATGTGATCATTCCCCTCTATTCAACATTGGTGAGGCCTCATCTGGAGTACTGTGTTCAGTTTTGGGCCCCGCACTACAAGAAGGATGTGGAAAAATTAGAAAGAGTCCAGCAGAAGGCAACAAAAATGATTAGGGGGCTAGAGCACATGATTTATGAGGAGAGGCTGAGGGAACTGGGACTGTTTAGTCTGCAGAAGAGAAGAATGAGGGGGGATTTGATAGCTGTTTTCAACTGCCTGAAAGGGGGTTTCAAAGAGGATGGATCTAGACTGTTCTCAGTGGTAGCAGATGACAGAATGAGGAGTAATGGTCTCAAGTTGCAGTGGGGGAGGTTTAGGTTGGATGTTAGGAAAAACTTTTTCACTAGGAGGGTGGTGAAGCACTGGAATAGGTTACCTAGGGAGGTGGTGGAATCTCCTTCCTTAGAAGTTTTTAAGGTCAGGCTTGACAAAGTCCTGGCTGGGATGATTTAGTTGGGGATTGGTCCTGCTTTGAGAAGGGGGTTGGACTAGATGACCTCCTGAGGTCCCTTCCAACCCTGATATTCTATAAACCAGGATTGGGTTAGGACATCACCACACACTAAAAGCAATGGACAGTTGCAATTAAGAAGTGCTATCAATCCCAGCCTTTTATATTGCAGTAAAATAGAGGGGTAGATTTGCAGGTAACTGCTTGGGGATTCCACATGAACTCAGCAACTCATGGAGTGATCCAGTCTTTGCAGCTGGTGATACCTGACTGTCCAGTTACTGTTTAGGTTTTCCATAAATCATAAAGCCAATCTTACAAGCTAGTAGTGCCATTCTTAACATTATCACCCTTGTACCTAGGCCTACACAGTGTGTGTGTGGGGGGAGAAGAGTGTCCCACCCTTTGTACCCAAGTATGTGTGAGATAACTAGATCAGCCTACAATTTATCAGGTACATGCAAGCAAGCGGCCCCAAACCATCAAAAGGCAGAGGGGAAAGTAGGATGAATTTACTTCAGATGGTCCTCTTGTCAGAGAGAGAGGTGGGAAGCTGTCTTCACTTCCAGTCCTGCTGCCCAAGAGGGAGACAGGGTCACTGCATGAATTGCAGGCTTGTATGGTACAAATGACCCCAGTCACCATTTACTTTGCGCTTACAGTGAGCTGGGCTGATGGCAACTGCATCTCAACAATAAGGGCCTTATCCTGCACCAGCAATATTGATGGAATGTTTGCTACTGACTTCAGTGGACACAGGATTGGACCCTACCATTAGGCTAAGACCATAGCTGTGATAATGAGCATCCTGCTACAAAGCAGGGGAGGATTGCACCTCATTTAAAGATCAGAGTCAGTCCAAAGTGGGTGCACAGTTCCACAAACGTTTTAATCAATCACATCTACCCACCTCCCAAGCTTTCAGATGACATCACCAAGAGGTTGTGGTCACTATTAGCGGGCCACTGACCTTTCCACTCTGATTCATAGAGGATGGTACTAACAGGTAATTGTGGCATACTCTACATCAAGTTCCAGTCATCCCATCTGCAGAACCAGCTAAACTGTCATTCGCTCAACCATCAGCATCAGCTATTTGGAGACACTTTACCTGGTCAGGCAGCCTGTGGAGAGCTGCCTAGTGCCCTGTCTCCAGTTAGGTTTCTATCTGAGGGGAGAGTCAGGCCAATTAAATCAGGCAGCATTGAATCTCTAATTGACACAAATTAGAGACAGCCAGCCAGCTGGAAGGGTGGGGGAGGGAAAGGGAGCAGGTGTTGTGGGTGACAGAGAGATAGAAATCTACTCTCATAGTGCTGCAGTCTCTTTATGCTACAGATGTATGCTAGTTAGAAACATTAAAACATATTTAAAAGTGTCAAGGGCTTTCAACTGGTGATAAAAGTAATCAGTGAAGTTAATACATTTGAGTGTTCTGTGGCTGACTGGAAGATTTCTAAAAATCTTCCACCCCAGCATTTTCTTAGTTTCCCCTCTTATTTTTATGCATCTATATAAATAAAGACATTAAAATGTCCTTCCCCTTTGCACTTGGAAGTCACAGAATTGCTGTTGAACAGTTACAGTTGAGAGGATTTTAGATGTGTACATCTTTATGTTACTTTTTCTGCATTTAACACTAGTTGATTTAGAAACAATATTTTTTCTCCCTTTCTTTTGTTAGCAGAAGATATTTTTAGCTTAAATGCCTTTTAAACTTCAAATTTACAAATAAAATGTAATAGTTCTGTCAATTTCATAGATCTCAAACTTCAAAGCACTTCAGAGAGGAAGTGACTTGCCAAAGGTTACAGAGAAAGTTAGCAAGAGAGCCAGTAATAGAAGCTAGGTTGCTAGACTCCCCGGCGGTGCCTTGTTGTGAGTAGAAATTGCTGCCTCATCCTTAATACTGCTTTTAAGGAAATAAACCCTCCCCCTAGCATTCTTGAAAAGTAAAACACTTTTTTTTGTTGTGTTTCTGGAGCTTCTAAAAGGGGCTAGAAAAGCAAAGAATGCTCTTAAGATAAAAGTTTCATTTGGGCACAGATAGTGAGCCAGCCAAATTCCACTTTGGTACACTAGTGTAAATTTTGAAGTAGCAGCTGTGAAGTCAATAGTCACTCTGTTTTATACTCTTGTAACTGGGATGAGAACCTGAACCACTACATGCATCTCCATTTGCATGCATCTCATAGATTTGTGGGTTGCAGTGCAATTACACCAAGAACATTTTTCTTTTCCACCCGCCAAAACTTTTGGAATCTCTTCCAGAATGTGTTGAACAATTTTCCTTCAACATTTTCCCTGCTGGGATCATCTCCTCCAGTAAAGACAATTCTTTGGGGGTATCCATGGAAATTGCTTTCGTAATTAGAAGTGTACCCAGCACAGATCAGAGAGCGTTCAAACCTGGGAGCTGGAACTAGTACGCAGGTCTGGTTAAATCTGCCCTGCCACAAGGAGAGAAACCCAGTTATTGTTTAAACATCCTTGCCCCCTCCTTTAAATAGCATTTGGGTGTAGGGGAAAGAGGTAGGGGGGAAGGGGACATTTTATTTTACTTCAGAGTGGATTTTTTTAAATCTCCTTAAACTTCATTGGACAGATAGAGTAGAATCTTAGGTTTGAAAACAGTAATAAATCCAGTTCAGGATATCAACTATCCAGCAATGACAGCTACTACTGTTTAAACAAAGTAGCATTCAAAGTATTTCTTCAAAGTTGCAATAAAGATTAGGAACGTCTAAGCAAAGGATGACTACAAGAAACAAGCCACAATTCTGCTCTCAGTTGGACCCCTGCAAATCTGAACTAGCTCTACTAACGCCAATAGAGTTGCATTGGTGTGAACCACTGTGAGATCAGATTCAGGCTGAATGGTCATGTAACTCCCTTATAGGAAAACTGCTTGTGTGTGAGATTCTTACCTGGATGCAGGAGGAATTATTTGTATCCATCCAAGCATAGCCAGAAGAATATAGCCATTTTGGAGTCTAAAACTAATCAACTTAACTTTACCTGGTTTTGTTGGTGCAAAATAAACCAACCAACCTCAAAAATTGATCTACTGACGACTTAAGTCTACCAAATATTAGAAATATATACACAGTCCTGAACTATTATTAGTAAATATTTATATTATGTAGCAAACACCTAAATCTGTTTTACCCATCCCATCTCTATTCCAGTAATGCTAACAGAGAATTACCTTAGCCGATGTATTTCCATTATAATCAGAATGATTCAAGCCAAAATTGCTTTCATTCATCCTAATATGTGTAGCTCAAAAGCTGTTTTCTGCCTTTTTCAAGTAGATGACCAACCTGATGTTTGCCTAATGAATGAACCTACCTGGGGAAAAGAGAAATTTCTGTTACTTCTGATCTCTTATATTAAGCTGAAGAATTTCCACCTGTTGTAGGTTTGCAATACCATCTGCTGTTTAAAAGCAAGACAGCATTTGAGCTACACATCACACAAGCATTTCGGTTTGTTTAATAAGATACGAATGTGGAAGGGCTTTGTGTAATTAGCACTCTCCCTCACTTCTACTCTTTCAAGCTCTTGAGTATATTTCATCTTGGTCTTGTTTATAGTGAGTAGTGTTGTCCTTTCTCTACTGGAAAACCTAGAAGGCATGATGGCCAACTAGAGATGATTAATAAAATCTCATGGCCACAGGCTGCAAAACAGGGATCTTTATCCACATCCAAACCATCCCAAAAGATGCTCAGATCCAGGGTTTGGGTTTGTATTCTGGGATAATCTTTGGCCACCATGAGAGGATGTGGATGGTTTGACTTTTCTTTTGCAGCCCTGTCTGCCCCATCTTTCCAGCATAGCAGATTTCTAAGTAGGACTGTTCTGTTCCCAAACAAACCTCGTCCAAAAGGACCTTGTTAAGAACTCGTTCTTGGAGAACGATTGATTCATAAATGAACCCTCTTGCTCTTCAAATCAAGATGTTTCCCTGCCTTATGACACTGCCAGGGTAATGCAGAGTGAATACACTAACCAGGTCCCCTGCTGTGAAGGTCAGATATTGACCTTGTAATATAAACCAAAGGCCCCAGTCAGTAAAGACTGGGAAGGCTTGTCACGCAATCCTGAGATTCTTTGACTCTTCACCCAAGAACTTCTCACTGACTTTTCCCCCACTGGAAGAAAGTCCGACAAACAAGTATATTTTTGCAGTGTCATTCCAGGTGCTAGCAGACTGGTTCAATTTGTGAAGGACCTTTTGACAGAGGAGAAAGGCTGAGAAAGCCAGAAGGCTTATGAGTGGAGGCAATGCCAAGGAGCTGAACACCTCCCTTTGATTCGTGCATCAGACCTGAGCTAAAGGGATTTCTCCTTTAGTACATCTATTCATCTCCTTACTTCTTGGAGAAGCTAGTCCTGTCTTCTGTAAAAATATTTGCTTAGAGTTGGGATGATTACAATTAGGCCTGTCCAAGTGATTACAAAAATTAATTGCAATTAAAAAATTAATCTTGATTAATTGCACAATTAATTGCACTGTTAAACAATAATAGAATACCATTTATTTAAAGATTTTTGGATGTTTTCTACATTTTCAAATATATTGATCTCAATTACAAACACAGAATACAAAGTGTACAGTGCTCACTTTAAATTTATTTTTCATTACAAATATTTGCACTGTAAAAAACAAAAGAAATAGTATTTTCAATTCACTTAATACAAGTACTGTAGCGCAATCTCTATCATGAAAGTTGAACTTACGAATGTGGAATTATGTACAAAAAATAACTGCATTCAAAAATAAAACAATGTAAAACTTTAATGCCTACAAGTCCACTCAGTCCTACTTCAGCCAATTGCTCAGACAAACAAGTTTGTTTACATTTGCAGGAGATAATACTGTCTGCTTCTTGTTTACAATGTCACCTGCAAGTGAGAAAAGGCGTTCGCAGAGCACTGTTGTAACCAGTGTGGCAAGATATTTACATACCAGATGCACTAAAGATTCAGATGTCCCTTCGTGTTTCAACCACCATTCCAGAGAATATGCATCCATGCTGACAATGGGTTCTGCTTGATAACAATCCAAAGCCGAGTGGACTGATGCATGTTTATTTTCATTATCTGAGTCAGATGCCACCAGCAGAAGGTTGATTTTCTGTTTTGGTGGTTCGGGTTCTGTAGTTTCCGCATCTGAGTGTTGCTCTTTCAAGACTTCTGAAAGCATGCTCCACATCTCATCCCTCTTAGATTTTGGACGGCACTTCAGATCCTTGGGTCAAGTGCTATATAGCCATTTTTAGAAATATCACATTGGCACCTTCTTTGCATTTTGTCAAATCTGCAGTGACAGTGTTTGTAAATCAAACAACATGTGCTGGGTCATCATCCGAGACTGCTATAACATGAAATATACAGCAGAATGCAGGTTAAACAGAGCAGGGGACAAACAATTCTCCTCCAAAGACTTCAGACACAAATTTAATTAATGAACTATTTTTTTTTAAACGATCATCATCAGCATGGAAGCATGTCCTCCGGAATGGTGGCTGAAGCATGAAGGGGCATACAAATGTTTAGCATATCTCACATGTAAATACCTTGCAACACCAGCTACAAAAGTGCCTGTTCTCACTTTCAGGTGGCATTGTAAATAAGAAGCAGGCAGCAGTATCTCCCGGAAATGTAAAACAACTTGTTTGTCTTTGCGATTGGCTGAACAAGAAGTAGGACTGAGTGGATTTGTAGGCTCTAAAGTTTTACATTGTTTTGTTTTTGAGTGCAGTTACGTAACAACAAAAAAATCTACATTTGTGAGTTGCACTTTCACGATAGAAATTGCACTACAGTAGGGGGTCTCAAACTGGCGCGGTTATGTGTGGGGGGGGTCACGAGCGGTTAGCCTCCACCCAAATCCTGCTTCACCTCCAGCATTTATAATAGTGTTAAATATAAAAAAAAGTGTTTTTAATTTATAAGGGGGGGTCTCACACAGAGGCTTGCTGTGTGAAAGGGGTCTCCAGAACAAAAGTTTGAGAACCACTGCACTAGAGTATTTGTATAAGGTGAAAAAAATACTATTTCTTTTATCATTTTTACAGTGCAAATATTTAATAAATAATATAAGTGAGCCCTGTATACTTTGTATTCTGTGTTGTAATAGAAATCAATATATTTGAAAATGTAGAAAAACATCAAAAATATTTAATAAATTTCAATTGGTATTCTGTTGTTTAACAGTGTGATTAATTGCAATTATTTTTTTAATTGCAGTTAATTTTCTCAAGTTAATTGTGTGAGTTAATGGCGATTAATTGATAGCCCTACTTTTTACATGACCATTTATTTTCAAAACATTTTTAGAGGTGGAGGGAATCTTCCCAGAATGGAGTTAGCATTAATAGCTGCTGTTCCAATGTAACAGGAGGAGGAAGGCAACAAGTTAGCTATAGTCATTAATCAAGACAACTTGATATTTTAATAAGCAGAAGCAAGAAATAGCAGCTCCAGCATTGGAAGGGTGAAGGAAGGTTTTATTCAGAGTTCACTGAAGCTAGAAATCATTGTCCCGTAGAAATGTAGGCGTCATCTAGTTCCCACACACCCCTGATGGAGAAATCTGTTAAAATTCTATTAAAACATTTGTTTTAAAAGGAAAGAATCAAATTGCTGAATGTTACATCTAGGCAATACAGTAATCCACACACAAAATCAAACATGTCCCTGAACTAAAAGCCACTCTATTCCCTGAAAAAGAGGGTAACAGACTGGATATTTTGGCCACGAGAGGGTGCTGGTACACACAAGTCAGACATACTCTTCTGATTTGTTATTTGTTTTATTTTGAAATACAAGTACATGGTGAGAAAACTAGAAAGTTGTTGATAAATGTAAAATAGGTGAGAATGGTTTTGTGCAATTCACACTCTGTGATTGAGACTTGGAGGGGACACTCCAGTAAATCAAATTGCGGTACATTTAGAAGGAAAAAAATGGAAAAAATTTACAGTTAGCCTCTGAAATTCACTGAACTCAGGAGACTGCTGAAAAATGACTTTTTAAAACTAATAATTTTGGCTGGATAATTATGAACATTAACCTTTGCAGGCATAGACAATTAAATACATTTCTAGTCTGGTTTCCTGTTTGACAAGGTGCAGTACCATATCCTTAAGAGGAAGGCATAAGGAATCCTATATATAGTGCCGTTATGAAATAATCTACCCAGTGGGGAAGTTTCTTCCCAATCACAGACAGTTAGTGGCTGATTTATGCCCTGAAATAGGAGGGTTTAATCTCTTTTCAAGGGCTTATCCTGGCTTTTGCTGCCAGAGCAAAGTGAGGTCTTATACTTGATGGCATCTGCTTGCCTGTAACGTGATAACTTTTGAACACTGCCTCCAGCAATTCCAAAATGTCAGGGAATGATCTACATGTGAATGAATGGGCAGAACCCTGTTGATTTTGGTGAAATCTGGAAAACTGGCAGGTGGCAAATGAAGGACATATGGAGCTCCTAGCACCTGTTGTGCAGACCCAGCGACTTCAGCCACCTCTAATTGTCTCCAGATCAAAGATTACCCCTGCCACCTTTCTTAGCTCTGATGAGCCTTCCAATAGTTTTAAAATGTTGATACCCTGAATAACTTATCTCCAAGAGAGAAAAAAAATAAATGGGGGGGGGGGAGAGGCAGAGCAACAGAGCCCCTGGTATAGGGGAAGGGGTGTTGTAGGGAGTCCTTGAAATAGAGGGGGACAGAAGACAGAGAGCTTGTGTGGAGAAAAACAAGGAGCCCCTGGTATGTGCAATGTGCTCAGCCAACAGCAGCAACAAACGGTGTGTCCTCGTGGTAACAGTAATGTTACCAGTTGAAGTGTCTAATCTTTTTTTTAGGTTAAGGTTAATCATGTTAAATGACTAAGAAAGCAACCGCCCACTTCCCTCACAAGTAAGCATTTGTCATCCATCACTATCAGAGCGCTTTACTAAAGGAAGGAAAGTATTGTCCGCTCGTATTTAAGGAGAGAGAAATTTGTCTGCAGTGGTTAAGTGACTTTTTCAAAGCCACCTGAAGCCAATGGCAGTCAGGAAGAAAACTCCTACCCCCAGCTCTCTGGCTTTTCTGTGAAAGAGCAGGTGCCTAACCCCGGCCAGAGACAGGATGCTGGACTAGATCGACTAACTGATCCAGTATGATACATCTTACGTTAAAAAAAAAAAAAAAAAAAAAAAAAAAAAAAAAAAAAAAGCAGCTCACTAACATTTTTTCCAGTTTAGTTGTTTATGGATTTGCACAATACTGCTGCATAGGGTCACTCTAGCTGGACCCAGATATAAGAGACAAGAGGTTGTGACTTCTAAAGCCCTCCTCCCTCACACACTGACAACAGAAGCAAATTTTAAACACCACTGGGTTGCAACTAAGCATATAAAATCATAGAGCAAGAAGTCTCCAGGGAGACACTTTCTCATGTGTGAAGAAATTAAATGCACCATTTGATCATCTAGGAAATCAGCCCCAATCTCTTGTGGCATTAACACCCACGGAAGGATAAGTACAACTGCGGTCACAGACCCTTGTAGAAACCTACAGCTGGATCTTCTGCAAGTAAACTCAGAGCTCACCATCCTGAACTTAAGGGAGCCAGTATAGACTTAACCTTTCACCAGGAACCATGTAATAAAGGGAAAAATCACTTCAACCTTTACCAAAAATCCAGGCTGAACTAGCACCTGGCAGCAAAACTCTCTCTGGGGTTAGAAGGCTACTGGAGACGAGCCAGTAGAAAAGAAAAGAAAAACCCTGAAATGTTGGTGCATGAACGGAGAACAATAAGTGGACTTTTATTGAGCACTGGAATAAAAGATGCTGCTGCAGAGATTTGATACATGAGTAAATCTGAATTAGAACTAAAAATGAAACTAAATTTGGATTTATGGAGGAATCATTCGCCCTGCTTTTGGTAAAGATAAGGCTTGATCAGCCTGTCCAATGTAAACTAAATGAAAGTTACTTACCTGTAACCAGGGTTCTTTGAGACAGACTATATATTCACACTCTTGGGATATGCACCGACCAGTTCAGCCTTCTATTAGCAATGCCTAATCAGTTGCTCACCTCATCCCGCTCTTCCCCAACCCTCAGGGTTGGAGCACATCCTGAAGGCAAGGCTACAAAGGGGGCACAGCAGTGGTTGCTGCCTCAGTTCCCTCCCCACTAACGCAGAACCACGAGTAGACTGAACTCCACGGAAGAGGGGAAGGACGGTGAGGCCTGTGAATATGCAAAGTCCATTTTGAAGAACCTCAGTTACAGACAAGTTCTTCAAGTGTCCTCTCTATATTCCCACACTTGGGATAGGTTAGTCAGGAGTATGTAAGGAGACTGGATGGCAGGTAAGGAGTCCTAACTGAGCAAAGACTGCTGAACCAATCTGTCAAGCAGAGAAGCTGCCTTCGCTGCAGTATCTAACACATAACAGTCAGTAAAAGTCTGACATGCACACTCTGTAGCAAAATGGGATTCCCTTTGCAGTTACCCACATATGAGAAACAATCTGTGTGATAATCTCAAATCCTTAGTTCTGTCTAAACAGAATGATAACACTCTTTCAGCATCCAAACAATGTGATTTTGCTTCACCCCTATTTGAAATCTGTTTGGAAAAAAAATTCACTGGCAGACTAACAGGTTGGTTAACATGAAATTTCAAAATTACATTTGGTATAAACGGTGAGCGAGGATGAAGAACTACTTTGTCTTTATGGAAAACTATAAATGGGGGAGGGGGCAGTCAGCCATCAAGGCATGAAATTCACTAACCCTCCTTGCGGATATTATTACTATGATAAAAGCAGCCTTAATTGAAAGGTAAAACAGAAAACAATTAGATCATGGTTCAAATGGGGGTGATACACATTGTAAAAGCACTAAGTTTAACTTCCAGGCAGGAACAGCATTTTTCAGCTGCAGGATACAGATTGAGTGCACCTTTCATAGATCTCTTAACAGGCTGATGGGAGGCTACTGATTTACCATCTATAGGTGTATGAACCGTTGGTATTGTGGCTAAATATACCTTCCGTGACACCACAAACTTTTGTCCTTCAATAACAAGTACTCTAAGATGGATTGTACAAAAGCTAACAGAGCTACAATCCTTATAAATACTACCTAGAGAAAATCTTTTCCATTTCAACATTTTCTAGTAAACAGTCTTTTTGCAGTTTTCATACATGTTGTACATCCTCCGAGAAAGATTTCTCTATTTCTGGCAAAGACCTATTGCCCAGGCTCTAGGTGAAGTGAAGATGGATCATGGTCATCCATCCTCCTCTGCTGCTCAAGTGGCAGTGGTAATACTTTGATGTTTCTCTTTGACAGAAGGAGTAAGTCGGTGTACCTCTGCTGTCTCAACCATGCAGAAACAATCAGAATCAGCCTGTCTGACCTTCCTTATATCTGTCAGAATTAAGGGACGAAGGTGGGAAGGCATACATCAGATCTGTACTCCAGTTGAGGAGGAAAGCGTCCATCAAAGTGTATAGGTCCCCACCTGCCCTTGAATAAAAAATAAAATTAAAAAAAAAAAAGAGGATATTTTGTGTTGAATATTGTGGCAAAGAGATCTATATTTGGAATGTCCCAGAGAGCAAAAATTTCCCTGATTACAGTGACTTTCAAGGATCATTTGTGCATTTGATCTGTTATCTGATTGAGGGATACTGCTATATGAAGACCAATTGCATAGACTTGGTGAGTAATACACCACTCCCAGAGTCTCATTGCCTCCTTGTAAAGCTGGAAAAAGCAAGCTCCTTGTTTGTTTATATAGGATATTGCGGTCATATTGTCTGTTGCCACCTGCACCACACATTCCTTGACTTGAGGAAGGAAAGATTTTAGTGCTAACCATATTGCTCTTAACTCCAGGATGTTGCTACACAGATGACACTCATGCAGATTCCACAAACCTGATTACCAGATGTGCACCTCAGTTTAGTTACGATTTGAAAGTTCCAATGAGTCCCCTGAATAAGAGAGAATGCCAGGCCCAGAAAGATGCTTGGTCTTGTCTTTCTTCTTCTTGGAACTAAAGGCCTCAGTTCCATAGAGGATTCAGACATAGTTCAAGAATTGTTCATGCGCCTTTCCTTCAACAGAGCCCTTCTTGGAATAGAGTCAGATGTGTTTGTAATCAGATATCTCTGATCTCAACTTTGGTGTCAATGCTGAAGACTTTGACGAGGACGGCTTCTTGGAACCCAAAGGTTTCTGAGCCAAACCAGCTCTTTTGTTTTCCTTGTCTGGCGTCTTATAGCTCTTGGTTCTGTTTGTTTTTTTTTTGGCCAACAATGATTCTTGTAAAAGGAGGGCCTGAAGTCAGTTCTGCCTCTCCTTCTTAGCTCGAAGTGTAAATGTCCCAGAGAGAGTGCATCGAGAAAAGATCTTTAGAGAGGGACACTCTAAGCATGAGGCTGGAAAAACTGCAAGACACGATGCACATCACTTGAATCTGTGCTTCTTGCTCTTTGGATCTGCCATTCCCATAACAGCTAAACCTAATGCTATAGTAATTAACTATTTACAGACAGAAGCAAGGCACTTATGTCAATCAATAAGGATCTTGAATCCTGAAGGCTCTCATCTGTCCATGGTAGCTGCTGGAAAGAACTGAGGTGTCCACACCTGCTGTGCCGCCTTTTATAACCACGCCCTCAGAACACATTCAGACACAGAGTTGGGGGAAGAGAGGAGCATGCAAGCAAAGGCTCAGGCACTACTAGTAGAAGGCTGCATCATTCAACAACAATGATCAGCACATGTCCCAAGAGTGGAAATATGCAGAGGAAACTTGAAGAAGAATATAAGTTTCAAGGGCTATGGAGCTGAGATATATAAAAAGTACTTTGGAATCAAGTTAGCAAGGCAGTTAAGTAAATTCAGTATTATTGTGGAGGATTTGCATATGCAAGTTAGGCAGTGCATAGTAGGGTATCCTCAGCTACCTTAAGTGGTACTCCTTGCACATACTGAATACCCATTGCTGGATATACCATTATCCCAAAATTGGTGGGATATCACTGCTTTTCAGCCATCAGGCCAGTAGGATTGACTCGAGTACCGTTGTGACAATTGGGCCTACAAATTTTCCGTAATTGTAAGCTCAGTTGTAAGACGTTTATAAGATGGTAGGATAACTTTAACAAGTGTTGATGGAAAGTAGGTCAAGTTGTTTTCAGTAATGAATGTTATAAACGGGTGCAAAAGAAACAGACAGGGACTAAATCATTGCAAACAAGAGGCCATGTTGATATAACCCCAGGACTATGCTGAAATCATGCTGGGTAAAAACAAGATGTGGGGCTGGAAATTAATGAACCAAAAGTGGGGTGTTGGATATTAGGCTTATTTGATGACAAAATAATGAGGCGATGGACTATTCTACCCACCATTTCCTTTGTAAGTCCTTAAAGAAAGATTTTGGGGCAGAATACAGAAGAACAGATGGAGGAAAGTGAAATGAGCTTCTCCATCATGCTGTCACTCCCACCATCTCCTGGGACCCCGGACCTTCATCATCCTAATCCTGAGCAGTCCTGACTAGACCAAGCCAGAGAGAGGGACCCTGATATAGCATTGCCAGCCTTACCAGGTCCAGCTAGATCCCAACCACCAGCTGGGAGGAAATGAGATTAGACTTCAAGAACTGTTCCAGCTCATCTGAGCTAACTTCTTCTCTTTTTTCCCCAAAAGGACAGTTATTACTATCGTTAATAAGTCTAAGAGACTGTCAGACAAAGGGGGTTGTCCTTCTAAAATTCTCTCCAGCTAAAGGGAAAAGGAATGGGAACAAGAAATGTTGTAAAAATTGAAAGCCTTACTTAATACTTCACATTTCAAATGCTGTTTTTCCTTTTCTGTATCTTTCCATGTCTAAAGGTGGCTGATGTCTCTGTATACCAAACCCTGAACCTTGTTTAACACTATTTAAATGTTGGACAGCGACTGGGTTATGTTAACACCTTTAGCCCCCGTATTCCATCTAAATTAATACAACAGTACCCCTGTGGGGAGGATTCTGTGGGGGCTTAGGTGTCCATCCTGCTTAAATAACTATTGTATCAGAGTGCATATGTGATGACCTTATGAAATTGTGATTGTTAGACCACCTTTCAAGCAGGACAAATATTGGTTTCTAGACCTGCTCCAGACCCTCCATGTTGTTCTGAGGCTCACTGCAAGTGGTGAATATAAGCAACATTTCAAACACGTTCAAGCTGCTTAGAGTGGAAAGTTTCAACCCCAAAGTTGGCTGGGAAGTATCCTCTACATTCCAAGAACATTTATGCTTCAATCTCTTGTTGTCAATAAATTGATACTGTCTACAGCTAACAGTTTGGGCAACATACCAAAAGTTCAAGGTGAGTGGCCCCACACACCAAACAGTTTATCTGATTCCTAACTAACACATTTGTATTGACACAGACGCTGATGCACAGAGGAGGAGTAGTAACGTAAGGCAGCCTTGTTGGCATGGATACAAGAGACACCACACCGGGGTGTGCCAGACTTGAGACAAACCAGAAGGGAAAAGAATTTTTAAAGAAGCCGTTACATGCAAAGGACCCAAACCACCCACCACTAAACTATGGATCAAGGCTAGATTCAAGCAGGCATAACTCCATTGCCCTCATTGCTTAAATCTTCTGATGTCCCTGAGGAAAGTCAGTTCTGTTTAGGCAGGGAAATTGACCAGCATAGCTAGAGCAGAATGACTATTTCACTGTAGTCATGCCATTGTAAAACAGTCCCATGCTTTGGAAATTGGAAGCAGAGTAATTAATCTGGAGTAAGAGTCACTCTTACTCCAGATTAATTACTCTGCTTCCAACTTCCAAAGTATGGGGGAGTTAAAATGACATAGCAATAGCAGAATAATTATTTTGCTGTAGCTATGCTGGTCAATTTCCCCATGTAGACATACCCTAATAGATGGACTTGTGTTGCTGGGAATAGCGAGTGGACATCTCAACAGCAAGGCTTCAGAATAAATGGCAAGTGTGAGGGGCTATTCAGAGTAACTGAAGGGAGAAAGATACTTGTGCTGTTGTATTGCTGCAAGGAAAAGGAAAATTTTAAATTGGAGGACTCCCAGTAGAGAGTCCACTGGGGCAAACCAAGGAAAGTTGGCACTTCTCTGTTCTCATGAGCAGTAAACACAGCTGAGATTCACACACTGAAGAGAGTTGCTCAGTTCAGACCTGGAAGCCATCCTTATATAGTTATTTCAAGATTTCCCCAGCTCTTCTCATTGAGGATCCACACACACACACACACACACACACACACACACCCCCCCAAGGGAGGGAGGCACCCAGGATATACAAGGCAGCTAGGAATCTAGGTCTCAATACCACAATATCTAAGGGTCCAGAAGGACTCAAAAAGTTCAGATGAGCAGGGCTAGAAGTACAGTAACTCCTCACTTAACGTCCTCCCGCTTAACATTGTTTCAAAGTTACATCACTGCTCAATTAGGGAACATGCTAGTTTAAAGTTGTGCAATGCTCCCTTATAATGTTGTTTGGCTGCCTGCTCTGTCCATTGCTTGTAAGATTTTGTGGAAGAGCAGCAACTTACAAGGGAGTATCGCACAATTTCCTTTTCTCCGCCTCCTCCCTCTCCCTCCCAACACTTCCCCCACCGCCAGACAGCTGTTTGGTGGCGCTTAGGACTTTCGGGGGGGGGGGGAGAATGTGGAAGTGCTGCATCTCCACTCCTCCCCCCTCCCTCCCAGAAAGTCCTAAGTGTCACCAAACAGCTGTTTGGAGGCGCTTAGGGCTTTCGGGGCGGGGGGAGAAGGAGCGGGGATGTGGCATGCTCCAAAGAGGAGGTGGAGTGGGGGTGGGAAGAGGAGGAGCTGGAGCGGAGCGGGATGGGAAGAGGTGAGCCTGGAGCATCCCCTGCAAAGTCAGCGCCTGTTCTTCTCTGGGTAAGCTGCCATTGCTGCTGCGAAAGTGCTTCCTCGTGTCCTTGCCTGCGTGGGGCAAGCCAGGGGCACTTCCCAAACACAGTACAGTACAGAATACCTTTTGTCTTCCCCCAAAAAATTTCCTTGGAACCTAACCCCATTTACATTAAATCTTATGGGAAAATTGGATTCATTTAACATTATTTCACTTAACATAGTTATGTTCCTGAAAAATGCAGCTTTAAGTGAGGAGTTACTGTCGTCTCTGAGGGCTGATTTCTATTAAGATTGTGATATTTAGTTCCTGTAAATAAGAGTTTCCCCTCTACAGGCCAGATTCTGCCACCCTTAATGTTGATTAGTGCCTTATTCCTCAATTAATCCTAACAATTTCAGTTGCAGAGTGAGTTCTAAACTTGAGTGAAGATGGCATAATATAGCTGTTAGCAGCACTGAGTTCCCCTATCACTGAGACACCTGGGGAGAAGAAATGCATTTATACACACAGCTTTTCATCTGTAGATGTCAAAATACTTTACAAAAGGCAGGCAAATACCATCATCCCCATTTCAAAAGAGAGGAGCAGTGACTAGCATAGCTTATTCTGTAGCTAAAGGGATGGGTGAACATTCAGCCAGTAAAATAACTTCAACTGAATGACATGTTTATTATAAAGTTCTGACAGAAACCCTGAGTTACCAGCCGTAGAACAAAATTAAATTAAAAAATGAAAAAAAGATTTTGCTTTGCATCATGGATTCCTGGATGGTGCTAAGTGAAACAGGAATAAAAAAAGAAAGAAACCAAAGCCAACCCAGAAAGACTTGACTTCGTAACAGAGAATATTTCTTCCCTATCAGCACCTGTTCATCCGACAGAATCCTGAATGAATGTTGGGGGAAAGAGGAAGAATGGTCCAAACCCTGCAGATATCTGGGACAGTTTAACCAAGTAGGTGCTTAAAATGGCTTATGCACTCTTATAGAAGTCATGTGGGGGAAACCAAAACCTACAGGATTAAATTTAAGAACTGGTTTTACAAACTGTACACAAAAATGCGGTGACTTCTTTAACAGGTGGTTCTGGAAAGAACAGCTGCTAGTTTGACATTGGGGAGGGTACAAAAAATTTGAGGGAAAAAAAAAAAGGGTCAGACTTCCAGCTGCACCAGCCCTGAACCCCAAATCAGCTGTGAAAGGTGATGTGTCTAGAACCAAGGTCAGGCCCTTCACAGGAAAAGACAAATCAGATTTGCTCTTTCGTGACATCATTACGCGGATTATACATTCTAGTTCTCATATTCACAAATGCATCCCTTTAAAAATTGTATCAATTTACACTTTTTAAAAAAAGGTTTTACAGTGAACTTCTATCAGGACAGGCGAGTCCACGAAGAGAAGAACTAGTCTTTCAGAAGGAAAAAGGCACTTGGCCTTGACATGATTTGGAGGAAGACAGTTTGCAAATGGGCTTCCTTTCATGCGTTGTTTTCCTGCCCGTTTCCCTGCTTCCCATCTTCAGCAGCTTGTGCAATGTCAGGAGTGACAGCACTGCACAGCAATGGCATGGACTGCCCAGGCTTCCCACTACAGTGAGGTGGAGGGGAGCTTCTTCACCCGCCTCTGTGCCAGAATGGATGACTCAATGGGCTTCAGCTGGGGGCTTGGCTTGGAGCGATTTAATGCAGAGTATGTTGCAACCATGGCTCCCTTGGAGAAAAGAATGAAGAAAAAAAAAAAATCACTGCATTGTCACGGGACTGCATCCACCAATCATAGCTGGGAGGCAGAAATATCTTTGTACCCTACTGAAACTTCCTTCCTGGTAGGCTTGCCATCATATAAGAAACTGGTTTCTTTTTCGGAAAGAGATTATCAGAAGTCTTTCTGTGGCCTGCAGGAATCAGTTTCTGCCTTGTACTTACTAACCATTCCCCTCCCACTGCAACTTCCCCCAGATCATCCCTTTGCCCTGGCAGCAGATATCCTGTCCTGATCACCCTACCTCCCACACCTTGAGTCTGCTTTACCTGCTACCCAGAGGTGGTGATGCAGCAAGAGGGCACTGCTGAATGCACCACAGGCCAGGCACAGCCCCGCAATGCGTACCTTTACAAGCTGTACATCCTGGTGACTCAGCTGGCTCTGGGGTAACCTATCCTTCTGTGTTATCCAGGGATGCTGCAGAACTTGTTTGGCTGTCAGGCGCTGATGAGGATCAATATGGAGCATCTTTGTAACCAGACCCTGGAGCAAGTATTCAGAGAATTAGACTTCAGAAAGGTGGTGCAAACCCATCGGAGAGAGGTTCATCTCATTCAGAGGCCAGACTTAGATGTTCATTATCCTGGGGAATAACAGCTAACAGCCTGGGCATAGAAGATGGGGCTGAGCCTCAATGGCCACGGATAGGCCAATATAGATTGGTATTGCATGCCAGCACTAATTGCAAAATGCTGAAGTGCCCTACAGAGGCACCGCTGCCCCTGTTTTGGAGGGAAACGTGCATGTGAGCTACTGAACCCACATGGTGGGGGAAGAAAAAGTGAAAGCAGTGGGAGGTTTATTTTAACAGGCTGCACAGAAGCTATCCTTACTTGACCTGAGCTACTGACTTAATGCAGGTACCAGACCTTGGCTGCCTCAGAAACCGTGTCCCAATTTCCTCCTTTGAGAGTGAACTTCCCCCCGCCTATTCGGCTCAAGATGTCCTCTGGGGTGTCACTGGGCCCATTTGCAAAAGGAGTGTATCTGAAAAACAGAAAATTTGCAGGTTCCTCTTCTAACCGAGCAGAACTGAAATCTGAGTGAGTGATAGCCAAGAAGGGCAATATGGCCTCTGCAGCAGGGCACACCCACAAGCAATATACCCACAGACGCTGTTGGTGTGCTAAACACAGCAGGTACTTACCCTGCCAGCATCGTATAGAGGAGTATCCCTAAACTCCAGATGTCACATCCCTCATCGTAGCCTTGACGTTTTAGTACCTGTGCAGAAAAAGCCAAGGGAAAGATGTCAGTTTCCCGCAGAGTTCCTGCTCCGTGAGGCAACAAGCATTGGTTTGACCCCTTTGCCTGCGTGCCGGACTTTTCTACGGCTCCGTCAGGGTCAGGGGCTAAAGGTTGGGACCCAGCTTGGCTTTGGTTCCATGGCTGAAGAGGAAACATCCCAGACACGTCAAAATAGCCATGGAAAAGAATCAGCCATGGAAAAGAATCAGCATCTCAGCCTCCTGTACTCACCCCTTGAGAATGCAGATACTCTACAGTTTTACAGAATCACACTCTGCATATTAATTCTACAGGGAAGCCAGGTTCTCTGACACCTAGATATACTCATTGAATTAGGTGGCCAGTACACTAGCTTTTCAGCCCCCTAAATGAGGGGCTTGTTTGCAAGCCAGTGACCCACCCAGTCCTGAAATGGAGGGACACTGCTTCTAAAGCCCCACCAATAGAACAAGCCTGTTAAGGAACCCAGAGAAGAGGTCAGAATGCAGGAGAGAGAAATCAATCAGGGGGCAACTTCCAGACTAGGAAAGGGAGTTGACAGACTCATTTGGGTTTGAATTGTGCCACCACTTCATGAGGAGGCAATAGATAGAAGGTAGGAAAGAAAAGAAGCAGGAGGGTATGAAACCTAGTCCCAGAACTTGCCTCAATTAGTTTCATACTGGGAGAGTATTTCTGCTTTTGCCTGCTCCCCAAAGCGGGCCCTGCTGTCAGAGTGTGCCAGAACTAGCCCTGGCCAACATTTCAGCAGGTAACTAATGTTGACAGAGAACCACAG